>NC_056522.1:205515461-205563028 GCF_019175285.1 Sceloporus undulatus
ATGTAAGAGAAAAGGCCAGTAGAAGTTCTAGAGTTTATTCTTGAATGGTGTGGACGGACCATCAACTGACTGCAAATACTGCAAGCCCTATGTGACCATAGCCAGTGGTGAGAGATGATGTTACGTAGTTACAGTCCCCTCATTTACAGAAAAGAGATGTCAAGGGGGCATAGGGCCTTCTTTTCAAAGGGTCCTGAGAAGCAGTTTCTGAATATAATGTGACAGGCTTTAGTAACATGACAAACTGCCCAATGAAGCTGTAGTGCCTTTTTTGGGCAAAATTGTCTGTCTGCTTGTCACCTGTGTTTCTACTGTATTCATGTAAGGAGCCCTGATGACACACTGGTTAAATGCTTGTGCTGCAGCCACAACGTTCTGAGTTGGATCCCAGGGACTCCAAGGTCCATTCAGCCTTGCATCCTTCCGTAGATCACTAAAATGAGTACCCAGTTTGTTGGGGGCAATTAGCTTACACATTGTAAACCACTTAGGGAGTGGTTAAGTGCACTGATAAGTGGTATAGAAATGTAATTGCTATTTCTATCTGTTTTTTTTTTAAATAACAGCCATGCTCTGTGATTTCCTTTCTCTCCCACTTGCCGAAGAGACCCCCATGTTTATAAAAAGTGTGTGGACAGTTGCCATGTATAACTTTTTATAGTCACACCCTTCTCAGAAGAATGATTCCTATTTCTTTTTGCTGGGACCCATGATACTGTTCAAACTGAGGCAGACAATTCTTTCTGCCAGAGCATACTTCTGCAGAAAGTGAACATCACCAATTTCTTTGAGAGCCCTCTGGTTCAAGGTACACAGTAGGGCAAGCTGCTTTGTGTAGGAAAGGGCAAGTGTACATATCACATGGCCCCATCCTTCAATATGAAGACTCTATGTACAGGTTTTCTCCATTTATTACAATGTAGATATGTAAGACGGGGATAGATTCGGTTGGAGAGGAAATTGTGCATCCCTCCAGATGTCATTGAACTGCAGCTCCCAGCAGCCAATGAGGAGGGAAGTGAGGAAATGCAGTTCAACAACATCTGTAGGACCTTACAGCTTCCACTCATGAATCAGATGATTGGAACTTGGATATCAGCTCACAGCCCACCTACTTCACATTCATTATTTTGCAATCTTTATTTTGCTCTTTTCTTAAAACAATTCACCTAGTATCTGTGCAACAGTTTTTTTTATATTAGTTCCTTTTGGAGACTGGAATGAATTGTGAAATTCAATGTACTCTTGTCTAAATTTTAAATTGGAAATTCTTTCTTTCTCTCCCCCCCAACTCTTTTTCCAGAATTTGGTCTATAAGAACACTTCTTATCTTCTTCTTTTCGAAAAGAACAGAAAGAAATAGTAAGTATAATTTTCCTAGATTTTTTAGGGTACACTGTGAAACCCTAAGTTATATATACTGTATAGATAATTACACTGACAGTTGCCTTGTGTCAGACATCTTGTAGATTGAAGGTTTTATGGCTGACTTTCTCTAAGACTTCAGGAAGCCTACTCAGCCTTATATTCAGCTATAAAATGGAAAGCGAATATAAAATGTGAAGATGAGTAGATTAATTGTTAGGTACTTAAATGCGTTTGAAAGCTGAATACTCAAGTGATTACAGGATAAAAGAATATTTGAATTACTTTTTATTACATAGCAAGTTAAGTGTGATTATAGCCCATTTATATTTTGATAAATGTATTGCATTTTAGATACTCCAGTGTTTTATACCCAGCATGGTTGAAATCTCATTGCAGTTAAGGAAGTATGTATTTTAAGTTATAAAGTATGGATTGTCAGTTGACAGCCCCAAGGTAGCAGCATACTTCAAGGGCCCAGATTCAGCTTCCCCAGTGGCTTCCCTGAGTTCTCTCCCCTCTGTTAACTGAAGACAGTATGTGCCATTAGTGTATGGTAGTCTTAGAATTTCTGCTGTATGCAACATGAAAGTCCAAGGACAAGATTATTTGAGATGTCAGGCCAGCAACCTGCATGCTCAATTCATGTGTGCCCTTCCTGGCTTATTAGAGTTGCCAGGATAGGACGGAAGTTGGGCATTGTCAAAGAGGATGTGTGTTCCAACAGCCTTAAAGCTGGCCATGATAAGATTCTTATAAGGTATATTATTATGCTTTATATGTGGACACATTGAACAAAGAACCATACGAAGATGAACCCCAAATTCTAAAAAAAAAAACAAAACAAAGTGAAAGGTGCAAGAAAAGAGAAATTGGGAAAAATAAATCACCAGAAACAGATGATAGTCCAATTGAACTGCTACAATGCACGCAGACAGAAGCTACTCTAATGCTAACTAATGTATGTTAACAAATATGGAAAACAAAACAATGACCAACAGATTGGAAACAATCAATATATATCCCAATCCACAATAAGGAAACACAAAAAATGCAGCAACTATAGAACCTATGTAAACAAAATTATGCTCCAAATCCTGCAGCATAGACTCCAGTCATACATGGAGAAAGAAATCCCTGAGGTGCAAGTGGGGTTCAGGAAAAGAAGAGGCACTAGGGATCACATTGCAAATATATAATGGCTACTGGAGTGCACAAAGAAATTCCAGAAAAAAAAATATTACCATGTGCTTTATAGACAATAGCAAATCATTTGACTATATAGATCATGAAATGCTATGAGTGGCTTTTAAGGCCATGAGAGTGCCACTATATCTGATAGTCCTGATGAAAAATCTGTATGTAGAACAAGAGGCTACTGTTAGAACAAAATTTGGAAAAACAGAATCGTTCCCGTTGGCAAAGGGGTCAAAGTTGCACTCTATCACTCTATTTATTCAACTTGTATGCAGAAAATATAAGAAAAAGCAGGTTTAGTCCCAGAGGAAGGAGGAATGAAGATAGGAGGAAGGAACATTAACAATCTAAGATATGTGAGTGACACCATAATACTAGTAGAAAACATCACAGATTTGGAACAGTTACTTAGGAAGGTCAGAGAAAAAAGTGCAAAGGCAGGCTTAATGCTGAACATAAAGAAAACAAAAATAATAACCACAGAAGACATACATGAATTCAACCTAGACAATCAGAAAATAGAAATAGTCAAAGAGTTCCCATACCTTGGATCAAACATTGATCAGAATGGAGACTGCAGTCAAGAAAGAAGACCAGGAATAGGAAGGGCAGCAGTGAAAGAATTAGACAAGATCCTAAAGAGTAAAAGTATACAACTGAGCACTAAAGTTAGAAATATTCAAGCCATTGTATTCCTCATTAGCATGTACGAATGTAAGAGCTGGATAGTGAAGAAAGCAGACAGAAAGAAAATCAACTCATTTGAGATGTGGTGTTGGAGAACAGTGCTGACAATACCATGGGTGGCCACAAAGACAAACAAATACATCCTAGAACAAATCACACTTGAAGCCAAGATGACGAAACTGAGGCTGTCATACTTTGGACACATCATGAGAAGCCACAGCTCACTGAAAAAGATAATAATGCTAGGAAAGGAAGAAGGTAATAGAAGGAGAGGAGGAACAATGCCAGATGGATGAACTCAATCAGGGAGGTCACGGGAATGACTTTAGAGGACTAAGCAGAGCAGTGTGGAGGATAGGGGATCTTGGAGATGTCTCAACCACAGGGGCACTATGATTCGGGGTCGACTTGAAGGCAGTTAATAACAACATTGAATTGGATTCTGCTCAAATTGCGGAATTGTCTTAAGTATCCTTGTTCAGGTCACCATGCTTTAGCATATTGTCATAGTTCTACTTCTGGGATTTCTGAAAGAGATTTATTACCCAAATCCATTTCAGTCTAACTTGGTGACCTGCTTTAGGGCATGGTCAGTCTTGGTACTTTGTCAAATGACCTATTCTGGGAAAAGGAGTAAATGTGGCCTTGTTTATTTTCTTGGATTACTCAGTTCTGTTGGCCATGGTATCTCATTGGGCATACTTGGAATGAGACTGGAGACATTGTTTCTCAGTTTCTCAGTGGCTGTGACTGTTCTGGGCATCTACCACTCCACCCCATAATCACTGCTGGGCATGATATTCAAGAGTTCTGTCTTGTCCCCATGTATTTTAGCATTTTGTTTATAGCAAGATATTGTACAGCAATGTACAAGTATGCCCAGTAGCATAAGTAGCAGCTGTTGGGTTAGGTTTTCTAGATATTTTATATGAAGTTTGCTCAATACGTAAATGATACTCTATACATCTGATACTAGAGCTTGTGGTATACAATGGAGATGTAGTTAAAATATAATGAAATCCAAAATCCAAAAGCAGTGATACCTTTATTGGTCTAACTGCAATGTATAAAATAAATTATGCAAGCTTTTGAAGCTTCATGACCTTCTTCGTCAGGCAAAGATGTTAAAAGTCATACAATAAAACTTTTCCAGGGGAAAAATGGTGACAGTATTCTGTCTGAGATTTTGTATGTGAAGATGGTTTTAAGGGATTTCAATACAGGCAGAGGCCACTCCTTTTGTTGATCATGTGAGGATTAGAGACAAAAATGAGTAAAAACAGGTAATAAAATTTAAACTCCAAGAAGTGATGGTTGCCAGGTTTTAAAACAGTGATTCTCAACCTTCCTGATGCCGCGACCCTTGAATACAGTTCCTCATGTGGTTGTGACTCCCAACTATATAGGAGCAGTATCTTGGTTCCTAAGACCATTGGAAATATGTCTTTTCCAATGGCCTTACGCGACCCTGTGAAAGAGTCTTTCGACCCCCCAAAGGGGTCCCAATCCACAGGTTGGGAACCACTGTTTTAAAAGGAAATTAGAGAAACTTGTGGCTAAAGCCTTCAGTGGCTTGCTGCTGCCTAGGTATTATCTGCACTAGTAGATGCTTCTTGTTGTCATTTGTAAATAGAAGGGTGCTGTTACCTCATACCCTGATTATGGTCTTCCCTAGGCATTTAGTGGACCACTACATGAGCAGAATTGATAACTTTATGGACTTTGCTCCTTTTTAAGCCACTTTTAGCCCACTTAGTAACCCATCTGAATTTGATAGCTAAGTAGGCTTGAGCTTGATTAGTTCTTGAATGGAAGAATATCAAGGATTTCCAGAGAAAGAATCCCTGCATACAGCTACTTATTATTATTATTATTATTATTATTATTAACCTTTATTTATAAAGCTACGAAGATCTGCTGTCTGTCAGAGTTGACCTAGGTGGATGAAGAGTCTGGACTCATCAAAGGATCATCCAGAACAACATTGGCTTGGGGTCTGAAGACAGAATAGGGTGATGGTGAAAATCATACCCCTTCTATTAGTGACATACCCTGCTTGATCAAAAGCCATTCAGTGAGCAGATTAGGGTTCCATTTTGGATCTTTTCTCCTCTATCTGCTCACCTAGAAACAAAGCAGGGGAGTGACTATGTACATGTCTCAGGTGCACTGTTTAGTCAGTGATATAAAACCCTTCAAAGCCATGGTTCTCAAGTATTGGCCATACAGATATTTCTGTATTTTAGCACCCAGAATGTCTGATCATGGTATAGTAGTTTGAATGTTGGACTAGGACTTCAGGAGAAGTCTTTGGATACTCACTTGGCCCTGGCAACAGACTGGGAGACCTTGGGCAAATCACACTCTCAGAGAAGGACAAATGGCAACCCCGCTCTGAACTAAACTTGCCAAGAGAAGCCCCAAATTGGTTTGTCTTAAGGTTGCCACAAATCAGAAATGACTTGAAGATACACAACAGGGATGTAGCCAGGATTTTGGGAAGGGGGGGGGGGGCCCAATAAGTGGCCCCAATTTTAAGGGGGGTGGGGTCGGGGGGGGCGCCGCACACACCATTCATTGTATCTAACGGAAGGGGGGGACAGGACCCCAAGAACCCCCCCCCCTTGGCCACGTCCCTGTACACAACAACAACACTTGACCACTGGCCACGCTGGGAGTTGCTGTCAAAAACATGGGGGGTGGGAGGAGATTGAGAGGCATTGCTTTGAATTGTTCATAAAGCTTTACAGCAAAGTTACATCAATTAATCCATAAAATTAAACTCTGACTAAACCTATGTCCCTAAAATATTTTCAAACAAATGCCTTCCAGTATGGTCTAACTACCTTTTGCAACTCTTAGACTATACAAAATAATTTGAAGTTGAACACAGCCTGGGACTAGCATGAACCAACTTATTTTGGCCTGTTGAAGATTGCCATACCTTTAATTTAGAATAATATTTGCTAGCATCAAATATGATTAGTGATTTGTGAGAGTGGATCTTGAAGCTGATATAGTAGAAATGATGTTTAAAAGAATTTTCTATATTGCAATTGTTGAGCAAGTTAAACAACTAAATGGAGTTTGCTTCTTTTAGTCGAACTTCAGATAACATAATGAATGTTACTCAAAAATGGAGTGTTACCATGACACTAAGAAACTTTCTGTTAAGGATATCTTCTAAATTGCCTCTGGGAAGGCAATTTGGGCTGGGGAGATAAAGTTTGGGCTTGGCTTTAAGTTCTGGAATGGGCATTCTTTTATCTTTTAAAGAGGGCAGATGGAATCATCACAGACTGCCTCTTATTCTGGAAGCAGAATGGGCTTCCTATGGAGGAGAACTGTGATTTGAAAGCTGTCTCTTGCAAATTATCTTTCATGCTGGTGGTTAATGGTTAAAATCCATTGTGGTTTAGAAATACATACTATTATGTATATGTGTAACAAGTCTTTAAAAGGTAGGTTGTAGAAGTTCTAGTTCATTTATGCCCTTCTTCCAAGGAACTGAAAACAGCACATATTGTGGTAACCCCTTTGTCCTTACAGCAGCTGAATATGCTGACCTAGTGAGACTGTTGGTGAAGTGGAGATTTGAGCTTGACTCAATGTCTAATCCTCCAAAATCTAATCAGTACGCTACATTAACTCACATATCTAACCAGTCCATTGCCTTTGGATACTTTCTAACTAAATACTTATTTGAATAATGTGATCATGCCTGTGGCATAAACATGGTAAGCAAGAAGGCTGTGTTCAGTAATGAGTCTTGAAACTTGCTGTTCTTCTCAAACAGTTGTTAAAAATTTAGTACAGTGGGTCCTTGGTATCCACTGGGGTTTGGTTCCAGTATCCCCTGTGGATAACAAAATCTGTGGATGCTCAAGTCCCATTATATACAAAGGCACAGTTAAATGTATCCAGGCTTGTTTATTTGAATTTATATATTTTGGGGAATATTTTCAAACTGTGGATGCTTGAATCCATGGATAAAAAAATCTGTGGATACGGAAGGCCAACTGTATTTAAGTAGCACCATTTGTGTTCCATGCTCTTCCTACTGACTTGTTTTCAATAGAACTGTACAGTATTCTTACTGCTTTGATGGCTTACTTCATTAAAGTTTTTAAAATTTTTAAACTTGTTGAATTGATTCCATGAGAAATCCCATATTAAAAAAAACTTTCAAAATTCAACTTTTTTCTTTCTTTTTCCAATCTGTTAAGGGAAGATGTCATAACACTTTAATACAAAAGTGTCCCTTCTCTTTCACCATAATTCTTTCTGACTAGAAGTAATTTCTTGAATAAAGCAGGATTTATTAACCTACAAGCCTTACCGGATTGAATCTCTGATAACGCATGTTAATTTGAGGATTGATTTTTAACACTTTAAAGCTTAGAGCATTGTTTAAATTTAGGCTTAATACAGTTTTTATTAAGTGTCATGTCTGTATCAGCAACTTCCCATCAATTTTTGCCTTGTCCGTTGAAGCTCTTACAATAGGTCAAAACAATTTTAGTTCTAATAGCAGCTTGATGGATAAAGTGTTGCATAAAATCTTTTAGAAGCCTTCATAATTCACTACACTTGATTGCAATAAAAATGAAACGTTGATTGTGAATGGTAATGAGTCTTACAGAACTCTCTCATTAATTAGCCGGAAGACAGAGGAATAGCTAATGTTCTGTTGAAACTTTGACCAATAGATGGGGAAAATATCCTCAGTCCAAATGCTAAGTGTGGATATTTTATCGTTTTGATATATAGATACATTTGACTTTTCACATTAATTTAAATATTTTCTAGATGAAGCCTTGGAAGACCTAAAATCCCAGAAGAAAAAAATAGTAAGTGTGTGTGTTCTTAAATGTGTTAGTTTGAAATGTTATTTGTATATCTCACCTGTTTAACTATAATATTTATTTTGGTTAAATTGAGCTTTGTTAGGTTATGCAGTACGCCCATGTCATACGTGGGCGCGCTTTACGCGGCTTCCAGCATATGGGAGCACTGTATTATTGCAACACTATTTGATTATTTTGATTATTTGATTGACATTATTGTCCTCTGAAAGACTAACTTGGCATTGTATTCATGAGAATGTGATGGCAGTGTATTTGCCACAATTGTAAGTCTTGGGATATAGCTTCTAGTCTCCAAGCTTTCTCTTGAAATGAATTGTTAATTTAAAAAAAAAGAATTAAAATTTATTTTTATTCTCCTCCTCCACTCTAAAAAGGCTCTAAAAAGTACGTGTAGACTTCCAGTTTAAAAGGGCACATCATAAAAGAAAAAAGGGCTTGCAGCCTTTGTAGGGCTGATGGTAAGACCCTGCTTTCCATGTCCTCTCTCCCTGCTAATAGCTGGGCTGCTGGGATTAATGCCACAGATGATTGTTTTGGTGTCTGAGAAAACTGCCTAAAAGCAGTTTTGATGTATCTTTATAATGCATTCAAAATAATTTTTACTGCATTAGTAACCCAGCCCTTGTCTTCAGAAGTGGTCCATATGTACAAGATGGAATGCAGGACAGTAAGGTTTTAAATGATATATATTATCATTACCCTTGAGGTAATGTATAATTAATAAGTTTCAGAGTGTTCCAGTCTGGTATATTTTGAAAAGTTGGCAAGATGTCCGGATCCAAGCACTGTCATCCAATTTTATTTCTTTTCCTAAATTCAGCTTGTCCTCTAAATTTCTTATACCACAGTGTTGTGTAGCATAGTTCATACATGGGTCACGTGTAGCAGAAGGATCATCTGATAAGCAAATTCACCAGTACAAATATTTTCTGAAAGCAGCATTTGTTCATTAGCTTCTGTATACAGCTGGATTCACTGTAGTATTGGTCAAAGCATTCTGGATATTCACATTCCGATATCCCTTGGGTTTCTTAGCAAGGAATATTGTTCCACTAACTTCATTATGAAATTTTATTGAATATTTTTCGAAAAGGTAGGCTAAGTGATCAAGTAATGTGAACATATGTATTGTATTATGTGCTTTGTAAGCTGTATAATAAGCAGGATATAAATGAACAGCAGATACTTGCTTTGTGTTCAAGTAAACGCTTAATTTTTTTACAGTGGGCCCTTCCCTTATGTGGGGGATCCGTTCAGGACCACCCTGCATGTAAGGCAAAAATGTGTATGCTCGAGCCCCATTGAAAACAAAGGGGCTCGTAGCGCGGTGCACATGCCATTCTTTTTATTACAGTGCGACTTCAGCATAAGCTGAAAGCCGCGTATGGCATGCCCAGTTATGATGTGGGTGCACTGTAATAGGAAAAAAGCACAGGACAATTAAAACACCAGTTAATCTATTGTGGAATTAGACTTAAAACTGCTGAATAGTGAGCAGTCCTCAGTGAAACCCTAACAGGGATTCATCCAGGCAAAGCTGGCCACAGCTTCCTTAAGATATTTGTATCACATCTTCACCTCTTTGTAGCTGGTCTAATAAAGTATATAGCAGTAGTGAGAATTCATTTATCTAAAATAGCTGCTCAGAAAGCATGAAAGTTGTATAAAAGCATGCAAGTGTTTTTACAGAAAGAGAAACAGTAAAAGAGAGAGCAAATTGGAAAAATTCATGTGCTCCTGCATGAATGTATTTTTTCCTTGCTGTTTAACTGAATTTATTTTGAAGAGAAATGTGGAAGTGAAGTTTAAGGTATCAATAGAGCTTAACAGAACTGCTGAGCCTTAGCAGCTTAAAACTGTGTTTATGTTTCTGTGCAGTTATTGTAATTGTTAGTTAAACAATTTAGATCGTGTGCCTGTATTGTTAAACTGTGAGTCTATCATGTTGTAGTAGAATTTGCAGGTTTTTTTTTTTAATGGTGGCACTATATGAATCTCAGCAACATCTGGTTAAAGGATATACATTAATACAAGCATACATGTGTGTAAAATAATTGGGTAATCCCCCATTGTTTCAGTGGGCCTCTACACTGGTCATGTGCTGGTGTCTTCTGCGTATCCTTGCTGTTTAAGCTAACTGAGAGGGGTTGTTTGGCTGTGGTACTCTGGAGCTCTTTTGCCAGGGTGTGTGCGCTTGGTGCTTTTTAAATATTAAATTCCATGCAAAAATCCAGACTTTCACAGGTGCCCTGGTGGCACGGTGATTAAATGCCAGTACTGCAGCCATTCACAACCACATGGTTATGAATTCAATCCCAGGCAGGGCTCCAGGGTCCACTCAGCTTTCTATCCTTCCGTAGGTCGCTAAAATAGGAACCCAGCTTGATGTGGGCAATTAGCTTACCCATTGTAAATCACTTAGGGAGTGCTTAGGTGCACTGATAGGCTTTATAGAAATGTATTTGCTAATGCTATTGACAGTATTTTTTAAAAAGAAATCTGTGAGTTTGAAGTCTTTCATGGCTGGCATCCATAGTTTCTGTGGGTTTTTTCTGGCTATGAGGCTGTGTTCTAGAAGAGTTTATTCCTGATGTTTCACCAGCAGCTGTGGCATCTTCAGAGAATCCTGGCATGGAAGAGAGTGGGGTATACTGTATATACTGTTTGTTGAGAGGAAGCAAAGCGACCAAGAAAATCCAGCAAATGCTGCACTCAGTGAAGGACAGGAAAGATCCTCTCATGGCCACAGGAGTTTACCGCATTTCGTGCAGCTGCGGACAAGTCTACACAGGGACCACCAAATGCAGTGTTCAAACATGAATCAAGGAACTTGAGAGATACTGCAGACAGGGTCATCCAGAAAATCAGCAGTAGCAATACACATTATAAACCATCCTGGGCATAAAATGCTGTTTGGAAACACTGAAATTCTGGACCATGCCAACAACTATCAAGCAGAATGCACAGGGAAGCCACTGAAATCCATAAACACCTGGACAACTTCAACAGGAAAGAAGAAATTCTTAAAATAAACAAAGTTTGGCTGCCAGTCCTGAAAAACACCAAAATCAAGACCCAGCAAATGCAAATGAAAACCACCCAAGGTGAGGGGGGTTTCTCAGCAGAAAATGGATCATTAATTAAATAGACTCCCCAAGGCCTTGCCATTCAACAACAGAACAATACACAGATTAACATGTTAGTCACTTCCTCTCAACCAACAGTATATATAGCCCACTCTCTTCCATGCCAGCATTTCCTGAAGATTCCAGTCACAGCTACTGGTGAAATGTCAGGAATAAACTCTTATCGAACATGGCCTCATAGCCCTAAAAATCCACAAAAACTTAGAAATCTCTTTTTAATGCCTTCAGCAATGTCTTTGTCATTTATGTGTGTTTTGTGTCAGGTCACTCTACAGGTGGATATTGCAGGGTGATGGAGAAATCCCTTAAATTATGATCTAATGCTGTGGATTTGTAATTGAAATGTAAGTCCAAAATGTGTTGTAAAAATATGTCCAGTGAGTTCAGTTTTTTCAGGGCAGATGTGGCCTGCAAAAGGCCCCATGATAGAAGTATAGTGAGCTCTCTAGATTTACTGGGATTAGGGGCATAGGACCTCCATGAAACTGCAAATAAAAAACCCATTATTTTTTTTTACCTGAGAGAACACTCCTCTAGGAATCTCTAGGTCCTCCAGTGTGTCTATTGGCAAAAGTTGACAATAGAGTCCTGCTAGAGGGCCTAGAAATTCCTAGACAGAACATATTAATTAAATCCATGAATAATGAAATCCACAAGTCAAAGCCACAAATGTTGAGGGGCAACTGTAGATTAAATAATTAACCATTTTATGAATTAAGAAACCACATATGGTGTAAGACCATAAAAACCAGTTTGAAGACAGTTGTGTTAAACTGTTTCTTTGTTGTTTTTGTGTGCTTTTAAGTTGTTCCCCACTTACGGTGACCATGAGAATATCATGGGGTATTCTTGGTGAGATTTGTTCAGAGGAGGTTTGCCATTGCCTTCCTCTGATTCTGAGAGAGTGTGACTTGCCCAAGATCATTCAGTGGGTTTCGTGGCTGAGTTGAAAATTGAACCCTGTTTCTACTCGGAGCGAAATGTCTTCCAAAGAGCTGCTAATCTAGCCATAGAGGAAATGGGTGATCACACTTGATAAAGTCTTCTCCCTTGTCATCTCCTTCCATATCTCTTTCAAATGAGCCCTTGGAAGGAAGGCCTTAAATACTGATCTCAGAAACATTCTGTCATGTATTAGGCTCCTTACGTATATATGTATGGATCAAGGCAAGTGTCTGAATAGGTATGAGTAATGAGGGAATTGAAAGAGTTAAGAGTTCCCATACCCTGGATCAAACATTGTACAGAATGGAAACTACAGCCAAGAACTCAGAAGAAGACTGTAAATGGGAAGGGCAGCCATGAAATAACTAGACAGGATTCTAAAGAGCAAATATAAACAGATGAACACTAAAGTTAGTATTGTTCAAGCCATTATATTCCCTATTGCAAGGTACAGATATGAGAGCTGGACAGTGAAGAAAGCGAATAAGAACAACTCATTTGAGTTTTGATGATGGAGAAGAATGCTAAGGATACTGTGGAGAGATGAAAAGACAAACAAATGGGTCCTTGAACAAATCAAACCTGAAATCTCCTTGGAAGCCAAGATGACGATGATGACGATAACGATGACGATGACGATGACGATGATGATGATGATGATGATAATAATAGGATTTATTTATATGCCGCCCAATCACTGGGAATCCGGGCGGCTTACAACAGAGGGGATAATAGACAGTTCCCTGCCCTCAGGCTTACAATCTAAAAGACACGACACAAAAAGAGAAGGGAATGGTGAGGGGGGGAGGTGATCAGGTCCAGCATTCTTCTCTCCCTCTGAGGCCTGGACCAAGGCAGATGGGCCAGCCTATTCTTCCCCTCATAGGCCTCCCTTGTAGTCTCTCCGTCGTAGGCCAAAGGATGACAGTTATGGAGGGAGGAGCCTCTTTCTTCAGGCTAACCCCGATGGAGCTGGGCCATCCTATTCACTCCCTCCCAGGCCGAAGGATGACAGTTAAAGAGGAAGGAGCCTCTTTCTTCAGGCTAGCCCTGATGGAGCTGGACCAGCCTATTATCTCCCTCTCAGGCCGAAAGATGACAGTTAAGGAGGAAGGAGCCTCTTTCTTCAGGCTAGCCCTGATGGAGCTGGGCCAGCCTATTCAAGATGATCAAATTGAGCCTGTTGTACTTTAGCCATATAATGAGAAGACTTGACTCATTAGAAAAGACAATAATGCTAGGAAAGGTAGAAGGCAATAGAATGAGAGGAAATGTGTACATAGATTCAATTAGGGAGGTCATGGGTCTGAATTTCCAGCACCCAAACAATGGCGGGCAGGGGGTCTTGGAGATGTTTCATCCCCAAGATTGCCATGAGTTGTGGTCGACTTGAGGGCAGCTAACAACAACAAAATGTGGGGCATTGCTTTTAATCTCATGGAGGAACACCCAGAGAACATTTTTGTACATCACTGACTGGTTGCAGTTTAATATGAACTTTTTAGTTTGGGGTCTACAATCCTCACTTTGAGGATATTTTTACATTTTACATTTTTACTGATTCAAGAGAGCTACATCTATACACATAATTGCAAAAATCATTTTGTTTACAGTTTAGGATGTACTTGTTTAACCCACTCTTAGATACCCTTTCCTGTGCTGATAGCTGCCTTTCTCAAGATCTTTTTACCTTTTCCTCTGTCCTGTTTACCACTACCTATGTACCACCAGATTTAGGCTCCATTTTCTCATTCTTTTTTTCTGTTGACAACAGCCACATACCATCTTCTCCTTTCTCTTTCTTTTTGCATCTTTCTTTTTTTTTTTCTTTGTGGATAGGTAAATGTTTCCCTTGGTTCCAGCTTTGTACACAGTGTTATTATCATTTGAAAATGATTTCTGCCCAGATTTGTCGAACTCACTGCCACTATACCTCGTTGTTCCTTAAATCTACTCATAGTCATTGCCACCTATATTTTAAACATCTTCTTGTAAGCTGTTTTTTTTTTTGTAGGCTTAGGCATCAAATGGAACAGCACCACCCAAAACAACCCACTTTTACAGAAAGGAATTCAGTCACTAAATTTGGATGGTTTACATAAATACAAGGTGATGGTCTCTGAGAGTTTGAGAGATAAGGTTACTGTTTGTAACCTTCCCTCAGCACAAACACCCTAATTACAATTTTATTCTTAATGGTTTCTTTTACACTAACCAAACCCATCTTCTCCAGTTCCACAGCTGAACTATATCAATCCGCAACAGTCATCCCAGAAAGAATATTTTTAAATGTTTTAAAACTAGGCAGAACTTTCAGCTAGATATGGTTTAGGGCTTCTCAGATCAATCAGAATTAACTTGCTTAATCCAGCCCCCAATTATGAATTTTGAAGTAACTATCTCATTTTTAATCAGCATCTGGAGCCATGCAATGCCTGGAGTTTCTGGATGAGAGGGATTATCTAGATCCATTTCAGTGTGATTTCAGGCCTTGTTTACTGGTCTCAGGATATAGACAGTTTTGGTCACATTGGTGGATGACCTGTGCTTGGAACTAGACAATGGGAATGTGTTCTGCTGATTCTGCTGGACCTTGTAGTGATTTTTGAGACCATTGGCCATGGTGCCCTTCTGGGCTGCCTTCTGGGATCCCCCACATAAGCCGAGGGTCCACTGTACTGGCTATGAACATATAGCCCTATATTGGGTCTGCCTGTGCTTTGACATTTTCTGGGGAGGTCTTTGTCTCTTTCCATCCACTCTCACAGGATGACAACACAGGAGAGGGTCTTCACAGTAGCTACTCGTAGGTTCTGGTTTTTCCTTCCTAGGGAAGTTAGACTGATGCCATACCTGCTGTTCTTTTATAGACAGGCAAAGACCTTTTTGTTCCAGTCGGTCTTTGATGGCTAATTGCTCAGGGAGAAGGACCTTTCAGAATGTGCTGTACCCCTTTTTTAAATTGTTTTTTTTAATTGCAATACTTTTAACTATTTCTAATTATATTTTTAATTTTTATGTGATAGGAATTTTAAAACTGTAACCATTTTAACCTTTTAAAGCTGCCTTGAGTCACAGACTGTGAAAAGGGTTGGGTATAAATAAATATGACAACAACAAGCATCATTGTCATTTGTCAACAAGTAACCATTCCATTTTACAGTGTAAAAAAAGTCACATTATGGAGTTTTCCTGTTTCTATTTCTTTATAAGTAAATATACCTCCTTGTATTGAACTGCTTTGAATTAGTGTAGTATTTTCTTCTTCATTCATACAACATAGGATCTGAGAGAGATGGGTGTAGGGACAGTGGGAAACACTCCACATTCACAGAGAGGTTCAAGTCCTTGCCCAAGGATATAGGCATCTCTCCACATGCAGCTAGTAATAGTGAACTGGGAAGATGAAAAAAGTTTCTTCCAAACTCTGCAAGATTTGCAAGGCAGAACCTACAGAATTACATTTTGTGGGAAGATGCAAAACAAACTCTAAAAATTGGATGGGTAAACATCAGGTGAACAGTTTCTGTGATTCTGATCATATTGACTGAGAAATCTGAAAGGAATGGGGTGTGTTATATGGGTTGACTTGTTCTTGTACAGTATGGCCTTTTAAATGTATTAGAGAAAACAATTAGTTTAGTCTTTTGATAAGGAGCTTTGAAAGGGCAAAAATGTTTTGTGGAAATGTTCTTAGTAACTTAGGAGGATGAAAACCTAAGCTAAAAAGGTCAAGGGAAATACTGTTTGTGAGCCAATGAATTTTCTTGACCTTTCCTGTGTAGGTTTAACTTTCCAGAAACACATCTTCCACATGCTAGTTACTTGAAGAAAAGCTTTTCCTCTGTATGTAAATTTTGCACCATGGCTTTGTCACAGAGACTGTTTAGTGCAGCAACAAAATGTATTCAGTGATCTCCACCATTCCTTTCGGTTGGCATGTATGTTATGTATATGATCATTCTTTTCTGCTAATCTCCCCCACTTCATGGTTTGTTGGTGTCAAAACTATGAATGACAGCCATCTTTTTGACAACATATGATCACTGCAAGGATATCAAGTGTATAGTCAATGTGAGATCAGTCACTATGGTGTTCGGATTGAGATTTGCACTCATTGAATTTCAACTTGAACTGAAGGATGAGACCAGCAATTTCTAACAATATCTCCTTCCTTCAACACTGCTTCTCCCTTTGAAAAAAGCTGCCCTTTCTTTTAGGAACGAGGTGTGTGGAGATGGTTAAATCTTTAAATCAGAACTGTACTTCTGGGACATTTTAGATCGTGACATATGTTCCCTGTGTACCTAGTTCATATATAAAAATGTGTGCATTTTAGCTGCCATCACCAAAGTTCATCAGCATGGCAGAAATTCTGTGTGTGGGGAGGGGGAGGCTTTTTGTCACTGCACCGCTGAGATATTTTTTACTGCCAGGGTAGACTTCCTGGTGAGCCAGCATAGTGTAGTTGTTTGAGTGTTGGACTACAACTTTCGAGACCAGGATTTAGATCTCCGCTTGGTCTTGGAAACCCACTGAGTAACCTTGGTCAGGTCATACACTCTCCATTTCAGAAGAAAACAATGGCAAACTCCCCTTTGAACAAAGCTTGCCCATAAAAACCTGTGATAGGGTTATCAAGTTGGAAACGACTTGAAGGCACACAACAGTAACAAACAACAGAGCTTCATGTGAATTGAGCGGGAAGAGGAGTCCAGTGCCCAGTGCCCACTTCCTTCACTCCTTTAAGGTTTCCCATCTTGTTGTAAAGTGGCATTAAAAGTGAGGGAGGTAAAACTGGTGAAATTTCATCCACCCTGGAGTGGAAACCTTTCTGGAACTTGTTCATTTCATGCACTGAAGGAACCCTTCAAATCTAACCCACTGTAAACTAAATTGTTAGTTGGGGAATAACTAGCTAGATTTTAGTTTAGTTTAGTTAGTTCTAAACCATAATAAGAACAGCATTTGCATCTTAACTTCTCAGTAGTTAAGAAATTAAGAACAGTGCACACGCTCTTGTGAATTCTCTCCCTCCCCCAGTTTGGTTCAGTGTTGACCATAGTGTGTATCTTACACAGCTTCAGTCATGGGTAATATTAACCAAAGTTAACTTTGAGTTTGAAATTAGTGCATGAAGTTGGTTTGCAAAAACATTTAAAACCAACTGGGCATTCTGTCTCTGTAACCATAACAGTAAATATGTGACCTGATATCGCTGTAAAGCCTCTCTAGGTTTATGAAGGTGTTTATCTGTCATTTAGATAGTGGGTACGAACATAATACCATGAAATAGAAACCCACTTATACAATGCACTTCTCTGTTGAGTTGCAACTTAAAATACCATTCTCAGCCAGAGCAGATATTTCAGATCCACTTTGAGTGTGGGTAGAGAAGCACAAGAGACAATCCACATTCCTTTTATTACCAACCACATGGAAAGGCAACTCAGCTACTGAGAAGAACGCACTAAGGAGTTGTGTACTGAGTGTATAAGACCATCCCTCTTGCTGTAGCTCTAGTTGCTACTGTAAGAATTTAATATTTTCAATATTGAGGTAAACTTGCCATCTGAATATGCTGCCAACCTGGTCCTTAAGACTGACTGGATGAGGTCATTTTTGCTCAATGATTACTTTATTTTGTTAGTTGTGAAGATGTCGCTTACAGCAAAATCTTTTAAAATGTTTTCCTGCTTTTCAGATGGCAGAAACTGTGGTTATGTGGAATAAGATGCTATAGTTTAGAGCCCTCCCTTTAGTGTAGGGTGTATTGACATTTCCCTAGGCTAAACAAAGATTATTATAATTTTAGGGTTGCCATAATTGTCCACTTTTACCAGGGACAAAATGTGGAACAAATTCAAGACCAAACTGTAGGACAACTGCAGGACAAAACTCAGCCCAAAATGTAGGACATTGAAGAAAAATGGTGGACCTTAAATGTCCTACATTTTGAGCTGAGTTTTGTCCTGCAGTTGCCCTACAGTTTGGTCTTGAATTTATCCTACATTTTGTCCCTGGTAAAAGTGGACAATCACTAATATGCCATATAATAAAATTTTATATGGTAGCCAGGATATGAATGAAACATTCTATGATGGCGAAGCAGTGAAACAACTTTAGGCTTGATCTGAAAATAAATATTGCATGTTTTTCATTCCTCCACCTATAAGATTTCTGCTTTTTCCCAGAAAAGGAGAAATACATTTCTCACCAGTAGATTCAAAACACCCAGAAACACTGTATCTGTAGGTGTGGAAGGCACTGTCCCCCATTCCTTGTCAATTGATTGTGCTGCCTAGAGCTAATGGAGTGCAACAAGATCTAGAGAGCCATAAGTGTCCCACCGCTACTCTAGAGTATAAAATGGGGCTGGAAGTCTTGGGGTTTGTGGGATGCATGTTTTTGCAGCCCCCAAACCTCTCCTGGATACCTCAATGCTAAATAAATTATATGTTCTTACTGGGGGTAAAAGGAGGATTGATAAAGTGCAGTCCTGCCCCTCTCCCCCAGCACCTTTTTAAACGTTAAAAAGTGGCAGACCTTGAAAACATCTAGGCATTTGGTTTTGTGGATTGTCAAATATTGCTAAGATACTTATGGACTAGGATTTTGGATTAGTTATTCTAACACATATTTGTTTCTGTTTGTTCTATAGCATATTATTTGAAGCACCTTTTTACCCCCTTTTTAAAATTTCTAATCTGCTCACAGTTAACCAGGTATCACTTATGGTATATATTAACACCTGAAAAGCAGAATTGTGTCTATTGATGCTCTCATGATAGGGACTTTCAGAATTTTTTAAGGACTTGAGATCTTAAACCAGTATTTTCTTTGGAATTTTTTGAGGGGATTTGGATATCTCTGATTTGCTTGTTAGTTTGGAAATCTCTCTCTTCAAATAGTTTTGACATTGTGTTTTAGTTGTTGAATAGGTGGTTGGTTTCTTATACGGACTGGAAATTGTTAATATGTACATTTTACATCTGTGGGTAACAAAACTTTATGGTACAGTATATTGTTCCTGTTTAGTATGCAGATGAAACACAGAAGATCAAGTTGTGTAACATACCAGAAAATAATATTTATACAGCTGTCTTCTCCAATATGGTGCTCTCCTGCACATTTGTAAGCTCAAACCAGCATTGCCAGTGGCCAGGGATGATGGGAACTGTACTACAAATAATCTGATAGTGTGAGACAAGGCTGGCATCTAGTGCTTCCTGTGCACAAACAATACAAGAAAGATGGAAATTAAACTGTGTGTGGGCACATTTGTGTGTGAGAGGGAGGGAGAGGGGGGAAGAAGGGGCTACTGTATTAATGAGAGGGGGGAAACTTTTAACAGTGAGAAGAACCTGAAGAGAGGGACCCATCAAAATGTACTGTGCTTTATATTCCTTGGACATATTAGTCATCTGTCATAACTTCAGAACCCAAATTTTCATAGTTAAACTTCTTCTGATGCTGGCTATTAACTGCTAAAATGATATTTTACTAGTGATTACTTTTTTAATTAAGCCCATGTATTAGCTATAAAGCCCCTTAAGTGCATTGTAAATAAAATGCTGTAATAATGAAGTGCTTTAATTACAATCCCTAAAGTATGCATAGTACTCCGTAAATTTTTTATTTAAATTCTTAACATGTTCTATTTTTTCCCTCTGAAAGGCAGTTTAACTCTAGCCATAAAGCCTGGAGCTTTATCCTTTAAAGTCATTTGAGCAAATTCCATGGCTGTTCTCCCAGTTAGCGAGTTTTCATGGCATTTGCAGCAAGCTAATTGCTTCTGCTAATAAATAATCTAAAATCAATGCTGACAGCAGTTAATTGGCAAAGAGACTTTATTCTGTAAAGCACTTGGCTAACGACCTTCTTTAAATTAATAGCATTAAGTGCTATGAGGAAATAAATCTGAGGAATTGCCTGTCATTTGCTTGTCATGTCTAATAACTTCCAATAATGATGGCTGATAGATTTTTGCACATTCTATTATTGAAGTTGGTGCATGTAATTATTCTCCTCATTATATGTAAACAATTAGCAATATTTGGTGTTTCCTTGCAATAAAGCTGTTGAGTACAACTAGTGCATTAGAGGGGAGGAATGATTTTTTTAAAAGCTAGATTTGCAGGCAGTGACGGTTATGTGTTGTGTGTGTTTATTCCAGGATTTCTTTATCTGAATTCATGCCAATAAAGACAAGTATTGAAATTTAGACAGTAGTTTGGCATATCTTGACCAATAAAACTTTTTTATTTTTAGCTTGAGGAAGTAATGGAAAAAGAAACATATAAGGCCGCTAAGCTAATCCTTGAAAGGTTTGATCCGGAAGCCAAGAAGGCAAAGGTAGGATCTGATCTCTGTACTGATTTACTGCAAAGCACACCATAGAGCAAAACACTTTGTAATATTATTATAATTGACAGGATGTTGAACCGCCATCTGCTGGAGCATCTGCAGTTGCAAGACCTGGCCAAGGTAATAGCTCTGTAAAACTGCTGCTTTTCATGAGGAAAATTGTATTTACACCATTTAATTTTCATTCCAAGAGGTTTTGAATATTTAAGAAGTCAAGACTAACATAAATGGGATCTGTGTTTCTAAATAGATATTTAATTTAGGACAGATGATGGCATGATCTGACCTGAAAATATATTAGTTAGTTGTGGACCAGTTACTTGGCACATTAGGATAGGTTTTTTTCTCCCTACACCAGTTCATAAGGATCAGTAATTATTTACAGTAAGTGAAAGGTGTATGTTTATTAGTAGCAGCAGAAGGTTGCTTTCTTTTTCACAGTATGTTTGGAGGGTTCTTGGAAGTAGTAGGTAGAAAGATCTAAAGGTTTGCACATCTTATGCAGGTTTTGGGATTTCGGGGTGAAGCAGCCTCTCATTAGGAACAAATAACAAGTCTGCTGCAGGTGTAGGTCGCTAACAGGTTTACTACAAGAAGAAGGACAGTGGAAACTCTATGTTGATCCAGGTAGCTTGGCATTCCTAAATGCATGAAAGAATATTCTGTGTGTCCTTTCAAAGAAGAGACATGGTGAATACACAGGCTCTTAACTTGGTTTTGGGCAGGGACTATTTTGGACTGCCATTTCCTTCCTGTTTACGATGCTCTCTGGGACTCCTGAAAGATGAGGGCCAAAAGTTCCCTATGCTGAACTAGGCATGGGGGAAATCAGGAGACCTAGACTGGTTCTTTCTAACTTAAGATATCAATAGCATATATCTAGGCCCATAGCATCCAAACACAATACAGACATTTACCTTTGTGTTTGTGGTGAGTGTGGTTTGTTAATAGCTTGCTAAGAGAGTCAGCATGGTGGTGTAGTTTGAGTGTTGGATTAGAAATCAAGGAGATCAGGCTTCAGATCCCCACTCAGTCATGGAAACCTTGGGCAAGTCACTTTCTCAGCAACCTGAGAGGAAGGAAATGACAAGCCTCTTCTGAATAAACCTTGCAACAGCAAAAACAAACAAACAAACAAACAAACAAACAAACCCAAAACCCTTTTGATAGGTTCTCTATTTTATAAGGAGCTATCTTAAGTCACTTAATAAAAATGAATGAGGTTGCTTACAATTTTCAGATTTGCTTCCAAAACAATGCTTTCGGCGGGATATAGACCACTCCTTTGGGGTGGCCTGCAGGCACTGCAATCCCCGCCAGATCAGGGCCAGCCCCGGAAGCCCTGATCCGCTGCTTTTCCAGGCCTCGGGGAAACAGCAAAACACTGCTTCCCCCCCGGCCTGGAAAGGGATGTCCTTGGGGCTTCATGCCCTAGGACATCCCAGGGGGCCACTGCCAGGAGAGAAAGGGGCCACTCGGCCCTTCTCCACCCCAGCTTCGTTCCGCAGCCGTTTGGTGGCTGCGGGAATGAGGCGCTCCCCAGGAAGGAGCTTTGTTTTGGAGCTTCCGGTGCCGCTGTTAGGCCGCCACAAGTGGCCTGACATGATGCAAGCACGTCACGGCCGCGCTGTGCCATTTGGACGTGGCGCGACTGTCACATCAAAATGGAGGCGCCCATCTGTACAGGTTGCCACCATTTTGATGTACGGAGTACGTGCTAGTGTTGCAGGGCATCTGTAAAGGACGCCCCAAAGCAACCCTACATGTATCCAGGCTGGCACCTTCCTTTCCATTTTTAATACCACATCTTTCTCAAACAATTAGGATTCAAGATGGCTTTCAAATTAAAAAGAATAACAGTCAAAAACACATGTAGCTAAAAACATACAAAAACTATGATTAAAACATCATTAAATCGTCTATAAAATTAAAAGGAGATGGCCTTCCCATCATCCTACAGCTACCTTCATTTCTGACTGTGGGCTATGATGTTTCAGTCTGATAGAAATTAATATCCAACAAAATGCAATATCATCTGGAGTGTGACAAGTTCCCAATCCCTGGAACATGTTTATATGTTTATTGTGTCTCTGGCAAAAGAAAAGGGCCAAGGCTTCTGAGTAATAGCTGGAGTCTGGAAGATCTTAAGGAAAACTGCTAAATAATAATTTGAGTCTGGGAAAGGAAGCTGTCAGCCCTGTTCTTCTGTCTCTCGGCTCAGAAGTTTGTGGCCCTCCAAGTGTTATTGGGTTCCATTTCTCATCAGCCACAATCAGCCTGGTTAATAGTATGAGATCTGGAATGTTGTATTTGTTTACCATTTGAAGTGTTACAGGTTCCCCAGCTCTGGGTTATGCATTATTGTCATTTGAACATGATGCACAGATAATATTCATCTTAAAGAGAAATTGCTAATGTGTATAAAGCTGACATAGTGTAGCTCAAACCAGCAGTTTGAATTGGGTCCTAGAGGAAGTAGAAATTACTCAGGCCTCTAGAGCACAAGCGTTTCCTGTGCTATGCATTGCTGACATTTTCTTCAAAGTTGACATGAAGAAAGACCTGGAGGCTACAAAACTGAATGATGATGCTAGGTCCTGGTCTGAGAGAGAGAGGTTTGCCGTCTTGCCAGCAGAGAAAATCCTAGACGTAGTGGTGTACCCATATGGTTATGAATCTGAATGATTGGATAGCTCATCAGTGAGAAGCATGTGCACAATCTTCAGATTGGAGTCTGCCAAACAATCATTATCTTGGTCTTGATTTTCTTTCAGTTGGGTCACTCCTCTTATCTGTTTCCTAGTCACACCAGGAAAAATGACAGGCTCAAGGTCAGATCAGAGCGGCACCATCAGCATATTGATAGCACCTTAAGGCCTACTTCAGTACTCATTATCTATGGCATATTCCCACAGAGTCGAAGGCAGTTTTATGTGTGTGAGAAGGATTTAACAAGACTCCAATTCCCTTTGGTCTCAAGCCTCTCTTATGGCACACAATTCGTTACTAACTAGGTGGCTGTTCTTTTTTGCACATCCTTGGATTTCTTTCTAGCACAAATCTAGTTGTGAACCAGTGTTCCCACTGCACATTTTCCTACTGGAAAAGGCAGCTCAGTCTTTAGTAAATGGCAGTGTTTTATGAAGGAACTAAAATGATATGGTGTGGGTGTAAATGACTGTGGCACTGAATAGCCTGAGAAAGGTAGGCTAATGACTATCATCTGTAGCATTTTGAACATTGTGTGATATCACTTGAAGAACTAATTAGTGGCCTTGGAGTCATTCACCTTACCTTTTGACATGTTAACTAGTTTGTATTTTTAATATAGGGTAACTGTTCTTGTGATGCCATTTAGAGATGGCAGAAAGATGCAATTAGAATGTTTGCTTTCTTAATGGGCAGAAGCCTCTTCAAAATAAATTTAAAAAACAGATGATAGAATAAAAAAAGAATGGGTCTATCTGCAAATTCAGTTGTGCTCTTCCATACTTTTTGCATTGTAACCTTTGTAGAGATTGTGTTAGTGAACTGAAAATATTGCCAGATCTTGAAATTTTTTGGTACTGTACATTAAATACTGAACCCATAATGTGAATGTTCTATCAGAACTTCGTCATCGGACCCCAGTGCGAGGGAACGTGTCACCACCTCTTCCAGGTACACCAAAGCAGGGCTCTCCCAAAGCTTCAAGTCCAGTGCCAGTGTCTCCTGGCTTGCAGAGAGAGATTTCGGCGCCTGGTGGACCTCCAGAGAGAACTCCAGCATCCGTCTCACAGCCAAATGTGCTACCCAGACATCCGGGGTCCCGTGCTACTTCAATGCCTGGAATGGGTAAACAGAGCACTTAATGTTGTTTACAGTTTATATTGCTTTCTCTAGTTACCAATAAAACAGGCCATTTTCAGACAGTATGGAAATGGCATTTTGTTTGGAAATAGAAGAGCAGTTATCTTATTAAGCAGGAGTTCCATATTCAATTAGCCATAACTCTTTACAGCTGGCACCTTATGATACTGAAACCTATTGCCTGAGCTCATTTAACTGTTATGGCTTCTTTGTTTAAATGGCAATAAAACTTTGCAGTATTCTGTAGTCAACAATATAGCATACCTTTTTATGTTCTTGGTTTAGGCTCTAGACTTGTATAAATCAGGTACCTAAGAAAACACTTTCAGGGTATGTTCATGTTTCTTTTGAAGCCCTGGACATATTTTTAACTTCTATTGTGACATTTATTTAAATGTTTAAGCAAAAAGAAAAAAAGTTCACATGGGAAAGATTAAAACATAAAATACTCAATAACCAAAGAGGTTTTTGCTATTAGGTAGCAGAGCTTTCTGAAGTGGCATGCTAATAAATGGGCTAGCATTGGTTATCATGTTGCCTAAAAGATTTTACCTCTCCTTTTTCATCAGCAGAAACTAGTAGCTACTGTAAACTCAGAGACCTTTTAAAGCTTTCTTCATTGCTGGATTGATTTTCTGTTTTGCACACGTGTTTTTCAGTTGTGTGTGTATGGAGGGAGCAGTAAAAGTCTGTAGTGAGTGCACTCTTTCTAATTAAAAATTATTAACGGTTGCATAGTGTGCCAGAATCCCTCCTGTACACTTCCCCCTTCCTTCAGATTCTTGTTTATATGGATGAGAGTGCAGATAAGAGGACCAGAAAGGTAAACTTGTCTCTTCAAGTTGGGAGTGTTGCCTTCTCCTACTTTGTGTCTGATTTACTTGCCTACATTATATTAAAGATAAGCGCTTACTTGAAGCTTTCCTCTGCAGTTGCAAGCCACATGTATATAAACCCCTTTCTTTGCACACAGCTCACCCTAGACTGTTCTGAAGCTGAAATTGAAGCTTAGAATTGTGGTTTATAATACTTTAACCAGACTGTCATATTTCATGGTGGTTGAGCCCTGACAACATTATGTATGGCTTCTAAAAATCCATTGGTCAGTCAGTGACAGTGTAGATCTAATATCTTGGATCACTTTTGGTTCAAATATACTTTTCAGCAATGTTATCTTATTGTAAAAGTTACCACTGAACTATATAGTTGCTAAACTACTTTGAACAAAACCTTTCAGTAAGAACTGCTACAATTACAGTAGTTACCAGAAGGCGATTTAAGTAATGACATGACTTCTGATTACCAATACTAAATACAGATTGTGAGCCCTTTGGGAAAAGAGACAGATATAGATAGTATTTCTATAAGCCAGATAAGCTTATAGGATAGAAATATAAGAAATCAAATGATAGATTTACAACCTACAGCCTAATGTAGCTGTAAATCTTCAATTCTTAAGAGGAGTGCTTCCAGGGTTCCATCCAGTCTCGCCCTGTTCCCAAATTTTGTAAGCAATTCAAGCAGGCCATTCATTTCTCTGCCTCCAACTTCTGGTTTTCTTTCCAAAGAACCCTCAACATTAGTAGCTGTTGAGCTTCTAAAGGTTTAATCCTCATTTGGGTGGATTTTTTGGGGTCTGTGTGTAAGATGTTGCCCCCTTAGATCAGTGGTTTTTAAAATAGTATTTTTTTTCTTCTGCAAACCTTGTGATTCCCCTGAGTATGCAGCTACTTTCATCTTATTTTTGTCTATGCTAGCAGTGATCACTATTGAGTTGGCTACTAGAAGGAGTAGTATATCTACTGCTCTAATATTAGTTGATACCTAGCTGTAAACATGGGCAGCCTATATCACATGTGGGGGATGAAGGAGTTCTGTATTGGAAGGAATAACAAAAACTGAGCATGCTGTTTCTGTGCTGGGTCTACCACAGTTTTTCTAGGGACACTAATGGAGGAGGTGGAAGATAAATTTAAATGTCTCTTCATATCTTGCTTTTAGTATCCAGCAGGTATTGGATGATGCCCATTGTTTCTTCTTGTTAAGTGATCTTTGGATAACTGTGAAAATTAGTACTGTATCCCTTATTTTGAACTGAAGGTTAGCTGTTTGGTTCATTTTTCAATTTTAAAGTATAGAACCCAACCATTAATGGCAATTAATTCTATTAATAATGGTAAATTTAACTATTTTAAAAATGATCTCAGGAATGAGTAACAAACAAGTGCTTTGATTAGTATAAGTTCCAAAACGTACTAATAAAAGGGATAATCATGACAGTATTGAGAGTGTATGGCTTGTTCTGGAATTACAGTGGCTGTCAGTATGATATATTAAAAATAACTTATCCATGATAGACATTACAGACAACACATGGTGAAAGGTAAAAATAATTCAGTTTCTTGGTGCAGAGATTTCTTCTTGTCTTGTGAGAAAAGCAGTTGAAGTACATATGACTGCACTTAATTATCTTTAAACTAGAAAAGATAATTCATTTTTTTCATTACATTATACTTTGTGGAGAAGAATCAATTTAATATGTATTACCACAGAGCTTCCATATGTCTAAAAATTAATAACCAGCAGGTAGTTGAGAGTTTGCCAAGCGTTGCAGAAATGGCCAGACTGGCCACAATGATTGCTTTTGATGTTCGTATTAATTACTGTTGTCCATATCAGCATGAGGAATAAGATGCATGGTTGGAAGGTTTGTTAGTGTGCCAAGAAACTGGAGAGATACTTGTGGCACATGATCTCAGGTCTGAGGCCATGTTAAGAGTAGCTAGGAAGCATTTAGCTACAAACCCTATGGTTGTTTCATGCTCGAATTGTATTCAGATCGTTAATGCTTAATAACATGGAAAACATTGATCTTGAACACTCACAAGTTAGGAAACTGCCGCATATTGAGTCAGAATATTATTCTGTTTATCCCCATATTGTCAACCCTGACTGACAGGATTCTTTCTTGGCTCTGCCTGGAGGTACTGGGGATTGAATCTAGGACTTTTTGTGTGTTCAGATCATGTGTTCTAACTCTGAACTACCACTTCCACTAATTTGTTTTGTATTTAACTGTTGGGTATAGTGGCAGTGATGTTCAATTCAGCCCAGTAACTTGGCGAAAGTATTTTATTTTTTTAAATCTTCAAAGAAAATTATGTTTGACTTATTTTTCATTCGGGAAAAGTGGAGGTATGGGACACAATGTGACAGTGGGGGCCAGGAAACTCATGTAAACTATAAAATATGTTAGGGAGCATTATTCCTTGTTAAGGTGTAGCTTGGATTTTTGCTCCCCTATCTTTTGGTCTTCCAGGTCTTCATCCTCCAGGACCTCCTTTGGCAAGACCTATTCTTCCAAGAGAGAGAGGAGCATTAGATAGAATTGTTGAATATTTAGTTGGAGATGGTCCACAAAACAGGTAAAATGTCTTTTATTATAGTAACTTCCAAAGTCATAATGACGAACTGCTTTTCAGATTACCTATGAAACTTCTTTTTGTACCATTTGGGAAGTGTCAGAAACCCTCTACCAGATGGGAGGAACTCACACTGTAGCTTTTAACTTCGGTAGTGTTGTACTTCTCAGATACTAGGATAGGTGATATGCAAAGGGGCTGTTAAATGCAGTCTCTTCAGCTGCAGTGGGTTCAATGGGACTGATTGTTAAATAAGCAGCTGTATGATTTCAGTTGTGTGTTTTTCAAATAACTTACAAAAAGTTTGTTTCACTAATGCAAAAATTTAGTTACCGTTTTAAGAACCATGACAACAAATTTTAACAGTTCAGTTAGTATTTGTGCCTGTTCTTATATATGCTACCATTGTTGAAGCGAGATTTGTAAATCATTGGTTTATTCAAGAAGTTTTTTGTAGCCTATTTTCAAACATTCTACCTTTTCTGTATACATTAATCCTGCCTTGATTTTTACTAAACCAACTTTATCTAGCTGAAATGTGAAAACAAGAACAAATTGCTATAATAATTGAGTCTGTAAGCTCAAGTGTATCCCAATAGTGAATTTAAATAGGCAGTATTGTGATACATTCATGAAAATCATTTTATAGTAAGGCGGGATAGTTGTCTGGACAGTGAACTAAATACATGGGCTGAGGAACCTAGGCTTCCCACTTCAGAGAATATTCCACTCCTGTCGACATTGTGAGATGAGGGCACCATGACACCAAGGAGCAGACCAAGAAGCACAAATGCCATTTTTCCCTTTGAATTTTAATGCCCTCTTGCTGGCATGCATTTTTGAAGCGATCTAGGCACATGGTAAAATGCCTAAATTAAATGGCACAGTGATGTTTTTAACCACTCATCTTTTGTTTTTTAGATATGCACTGATTTGCCAGCAGTGTTTCTCACACAATGGGATGGCTTTGAAGGAGGAATTTGAATATATTGGTAAGAATAAATGCTTATTAGAGTGATTAACAAACAACTATTTAAGCGCTGTCGCAAAACCTTTTAGTTTCTCTCTTCTTCTGTTGCTCGAAATAAAAGTTAATAAGTGAATATATTTTGCTGCTTGAAGAAGCTTAAGCTTGTTCCTTCAAGTTCACTGAGATATTTTGGTAATGTAACATACTAGTTCTGTGTCAGATTGGGTTATAAGAGTGCTTGTATCTTTTAAAATCAAGGTTAAGTGCACTTAATTCTATGTTGGAGGATAGCCCTTTTAAAATCATCTTTATCATAATTACAGTGGTCCCTCTGGATTTGTGGGGGATACGTTCCTGCCGCCACCCCTGCGAATCCAAAATTTCGCAAATATTCAAGTCCCATTGTCCTCAATGGCGGATCGCCATGGGGACAATGGGACTCAGCCCTCCCTCCTTCTTCCCCCTAGCATTGAGGCCACTGGGGCATGTAATCCACACTGACCGCATGGGGACTCGCTTTCCCAGCAGTGCTCAGGGAGCTTGGTGTACATGCCCCACCCCCTCTGCTGCAGCTAATTGATGTATCACATGCCCATTGGCTGCAGCAGCAGGGGATGGGATGGGGTGGGATGTGTGCACGCCAGGCTCCAGGCGCTGCTGGGAAAATGAGTTCCCATGCAGTTGGCATGGATAAAGGCCCCAGTGCTGGGGGGAAGAAGGAGGTAATGGAGGGAGGGAGGATTTGCTCATTTGTGAATGATCAAAACCATAATGATAAGTCTGTGTATATCGAGGGATGAGTGTAGTTGTATTCATTCATGTATACTTTTATAATATATTCCAGTTTTTTTTGTTTGAAGTTTCACAATGTCCATATCATAGACATGAGTACAAAACTGGGCTGTACAAATACATTTGGCCCTCCATTTTCACGGGGATCCGTTCCAGGCCCCCCCCCCCTCCGAAAATGGAGGCTCGCACATATTCAAGGCTCATAGGCTTGAATGGAGTGTGCCCCCATGTGTGTGGCCTGGGCACATGTGCCGTAGGAAATAGCAGAGGTCGCCCCTCCACGGGTATTTGTGGGTGCAGATTTGAGATCCCTGAGTTAATAGGGGTGACTGTACGTTGGTGTGTGTGCTTCTAAACACTGCTCTTGACTATTCATACTACTCTGAAAGGTTTTATTTCTAGGTCCCCACTGTGGAGAGCAGACAAAGTTGGGCTGGCATAGTGACAGCCAATAGAATGTTGACTGGTAAGAAGAGAAAAATTTCTTTACTGATAGTTGAGGCCAGATAGGGTTTTGTTTTCAGACAGTTAGGGTCTGATTGAGTGACAGTCCAGAGGTTAGGGACTATGAGAGCTGAAGTTGGAAGGGAACAACTGAGCTCTGTGACAGGGTCAGATAGGGCTCAGTTACATCCAGAGTCCAGAGAGGAAGAGTCCAGTGAGGGAGAGACAGGAATGGTTAGGGGTAAAGTCCAAAAGTGAGGGACTCCCTACTGATATACATCCAGAACTCAGAGAGAGGGAGTTGCTGGAGTGGGTTATCCTGTAGAATTTAATTAACCTAGTTGGCTAGGATAGAGATAGGTTTGAGAAGGGAACCTAATACCAAGATTGTGAGAGTTTTAAGTAAAAGTAGCTGATATTCTCTATAGGAAGAGATAGTAAAGTAACAACGTGTAACTGAATGCAACAAAGTAAAACTGTAACAAGTGAATATACCAACTGAACAAGTGAAACATTATCAAACCATTGTTTAAATAAAGTTTATTTGTTGTCCAAGAAAAGACTTGTCTGGAACCTGAATACTTACCAAGCTACTAACAATTTTAAAACATATTTTAAGAGTAAAGTGGCAATCAATAAAGAGATGGCAGGATCACAAGTAAAATAGAACAGTGATTACAAGTAAAGGGTCTTGACATAAATTGGTGGCAGTGGTGGGATAAGAAAACCCATGGGGCTGCCACAGTAGGAAAGTAGTTTGGTGAGTAGGTCTCACCATCACACTCACATTAACAAAATTTGCTTTACCAGCAAAATCTGTGGGAAATATCAGAGGTGGAGTGGGAACAAAATCCCAAGGCTATTCTTTAGTTTTATAGCTGACAATAACTAAAGACAGAGACACAACTCGTCATCGAAGACAGATGTTTGTTTTTACCTTCTCTCAGCAAACAAAATTCTGTCTGCAAGTAATGTGAAATAAATTCGCAAAGACACATGCTTTCTTCTGTTTTACTTGGGTTTATGGTCCTGTTTGCGTTTTGGCTTTGCAAAAGTGTTCATGGCAGTTACCAGTGCCTTCTGTGTGCTCTTGTATTATCAGGGCAATAATTTTGCTGCTGAAATATTTAAAGAACCCTGATCTATACATATGTGGCTAAAATTTGGCTCCATCCCTCCTGATTACATCCCCCCTCCCTAAATTTACTTAAGATGCCTCAGATAATGATAGTCATTCTGTGCATATAACAGAAAGTTTGTATTGTATAGTACCCCTAAATGTATATATGCTATATTTTGCTGTTATGTTGTGACACTATTTATTTTAGTTTTTTGTTTTTAGTGGCATCAATGTTCTTAGCATGCTGCTTCCAAACCTCTGCTTGAAAGCAGATTTCAGTGTGTTGTAACATCAGTGTCTGTTCTCCTAAATGCATTTGTTTCTAAAATCTAGTATATATAGATAGCCCCCATTTACCGGTACAATATGCTTTCATCTGGGTCGAAATTACCTGTCACAAAATAAAACCAGTGCATATGTCCTGTGGTGAAGGGAAGAACTTGCACATCTAGGGATTTAGAGGCATTTTCTTTTCAGAAAGCATACATTAATGTCTCATATGTAAAGTATTTAAAATGTCTCATCAGTTGTTGATTAGGCTTTGGGGTGTGTAATACAGAACCTTGGAGGAAGTCATCAAAATGTCTGTCCATTTGTGACTGCTTACTTAAAATATGAGATGTTTTGTATTTTACGACATTTCTTTGCCACCCAGTTGCCAAACCTTTTTCAATGTTCATATTCTCTTTCTGCATACATGGCCAGTATTCAAAATTAAAGTTAAGAATGGATCAATCCACTTGTTCTACAAAGTAGCTTTTATTCCTTAATATTTGCAAACTCTAGGGAATCATCCATTGGGGGTAGGGTTGCCATTGGATTTTTTCATTTTGTGGGTTTAGGTAATCATGGGAGAGGCATCATGGGTGACCTACAAGGACCAGCTATTATTTGGCAATTGCTATTGCCAGGAGCCATGAAAGGACATGGTCATGCACCAAGCTTGTGCCTTTCCTTTCCTACATCACAGCTTTAGCATTATGCAGGGGCCCTAACTTGGTCCTGCCCTTTTTAGCATTCCTGTGACTGTGTTCCTTGTTGAGCTTGGAATATTAGAACCAAAACATTTATGAAAATATGTAGCAGGAGTTTCAAATGTGAGTGGTGTCTTTCCTGCTGTAGAAGAGCAAGTCTTGGTTTTTTGTTGCTGTTACCATTTCTTAACAGTCAGAATAGACAGTGAGCAGCTTATAATGGGAAAAACTCACTTTCCAAATAAGAACAGAAAATAACTTCTAAGTAATTAACCCTTTATATAGATTGAAGCATTTGCATATTCTTATTTCAAATCTTTGTGCAGCGTTTAGATGTGCCTATTGCTTTTTCCTGAACCCTGCAAGAAAAACCAGACCTCAAGCTCCACGACTTCTGGATTTCGGTGCTGAAAAGAAGCAGTCTGCTGAAAGTGAGATCACGACTGAATCACTGCAGTCAGAGGAAGAAAAGTTACAGGACACTCAAATAGCTGAAGGTTTGTATGAATCGTCTATATTTTGCTTGATGTAGTGATCTGAAGGATTTTTTCATTTTTTTGCATTGCTCTTCATTGTTTGCTAAGGTTTGTCATAATGTGATCCTAACATTATTCATAACTCGAGGCAGCTACCAAGTCATAGCATAGGGGAAGGATCTCTTTTCACTTTGATTTTTGAGAACAGTTCCTTGGATTGATCTGTGATATATTTTTAACACATTTGTTCCTACTTTGTAAGATTATGTTTTTCCAGCTGTACAGGGACTCCAAATTCATATACTTCTCATTTATAAACTGAATTCTTCTCATGCCACCTAGCAAGGTTATTTTTTCCTTAAATTTTGTTTCTGTAAAAAAACCATGGTTCTAGTGATTAACTATATCTATATCAGTATAAGTGTTTGCACTCTACAATTAAGGAATTTGGGTCCCAGAGGGGTTAAATTTCTTTCTTTTTCACAGATCATTGGGTTGAGGTGGGTTGAAATTCCTGCCTTTGTTCGTTAAGTTAGATTTGCTGTTTTCCTGCGGGCAGGAAAATCTAGTAAAACTGACTTGTTTAAAAAGGGGGAGGTTCAAAGACAAATTGTCAACTTTAATTTAACAGAGTTCCTTTTCAGATGTTTAATAGGCAAAAAATACAGTGAGCATCTTATATTCAGCTATTAAGAAAATACTGTATTCAGCGAATATAAGGGTAAAATGCTCCATTTTAATGTTTTATTCTCCATTGAAGAACATAGAATGAGAATATCTGTAGCTCATATTTTGTAACATTCTAGGCAGAGAATTTCCCCCCTCAAATGTCCATTGAAAGTGAACCCAAGGTCATATAAGTAAATGTGTCCCATTGAAGGAATATAATAGGCTACAGAGTAATAATATTGGTCAAAAACCCTTTGTAACCTTTTACGGTATTGATGCAGATGGATAATTGGTTTTGGTTTTGTATCTGGCCTGAAACACAAATTCATTTTTCAAAAATGTGTGGTAACAGGTGTCTAAGGCATGTTATAAGGAAATAAATGTAATGATCATAAGGTACAGCAACAAAAAGAGCCAGTATGGCATAGCGATTTGGACTACAACTCTGGAGACCAGTGTTCAAATCCTCACTCAGCGGTGACCTTGGGCAAGTCATATTCTCTGAGCCTAAGAGGAAGGCAATGGCAAACCTCCTCCAAATAAATCTTACCAAAAACAAACAAACAAAAAAACCCATGATAGAGTTAAGGTTGCCATAAGTCAGAAACAATGTAAAGGCACACATCAGCAAACACCAGAATTCAGCAGGGTTATTCCATTATTTTTGTCAGCATAACTAGGAGAGTACATTCCCTCCTTCCATCAGGCCTCTAAGCACCCTCAAAACTAGCTCCAGATCTGAACACACTAGCAGATTTTTGGGTGGTCCTAAGAAGTGCAGGAGGAAAGAAAGTGAATAAAAGTTCTATCATGGCTGCTATTGCATGGTTAGATATAGACCACTAAAAGGCCAGAATCTAAAGGACCAACTCACAGATCAATGGGCAGCAATCTCACATAGTAACCTCCAACAGATGCAGCTATCTGTTGACAGTCAATTTAATGTACTGGTTGGAGTATTAGACTGGGACTTGGTAAATCCAAGTTCAGATCGCATAGAGAAATTCCCTGGGTGGCTGTGGGCCAGTCATCCTTTTTCAGCTGGATTTGCTCCACAGGATTTTAGTGAAGATAAAAGTGGTGAATTGTAGAACCTCATCTGCTGCCCTGAGGTCATTGGGGGAAAAACAGGATGTAAATGTAATTAATAAATAAAATTGTTTCTCACTAGAAAAGAAGGTCTTACCTTACTATATCTTGTGAGAAATATAGTTGAATAGCATTATTAGCATATTTAATTGTTTGTAGCAGAAAAGTATTATGTAATTATGTCTATTTTTTAAATTTCTATTTTTTATTATTATTATTTGTTAAAATACAACATTTTTATAAATTCCAAAGCTTCCATCTTCTCTTTCTTGTCCTTGAATTCTCAAATTTAATTCTGCGGAAGCTCAAACTGGATGGCAAGCCTGCGGTTGGTGTGGGCGCACTGTAATTAGAAGGAAGGATCTTTGAGAACATACCCAGAAGGAATCTTTTGGGGCAGAAGGAGATTACTGAAAATACTCCTTCCCACAAGTGGACTAGGTTCAGGGAGAATTCATCCAGAAAACAGTTACAGGGTTAACCAGTAGCTGGGAGCAGCTGTAGCAAGGGCTTATGTTGGCTAAATTAGTGCCTATTCCAGATAAGGATTTCTCCCCTCCCTTGCATTTAACTCCTAAAAACTGTAGAGATCTTTGAAACAATATGCTTAAAAATTTTATGTGTTAGATATTTCTGGCTAAGTTAACGCTATGGAAATCATATTAGTGTAATCAAAAATTTGTGTGTCTTGCAGAACGTTTAGATGAAAGCATCCCACTTACTGAAGAAGATGTGGAAAATGTTCAAGCTCTGATTATTGAAGAACACAGTGTTGATGTAGCTGAAGCAGCAGAGAGAGAACAACCAACTACTGAAACCAAAACTGGAGTTACAAACTTGACACCTGTTCCAGATGACCAAAGGGAAGAACCTATAGTGGAAGAATAAGTGCCTGATTATTTTTTAGCAATATTCTTTCAGTTGTTACTTTTTCAGGTGGGTTGCTTTCAGACAAGGTTATGTCCACACTCTCATGAGCTACGACTGCCACTCCCACTGTTAAGTTAAAGCTATGTGCACAACAAGTATTGCATAGCAAGACTGTGTTTGCTTTGGTGATGACCTAAAACACTTCAGAATGTGCAGCTATCAAGCAAAGTTATCCTTACCTTTTGTTTTGGAAACTTTAAAAAAAATGTAAACATGCTTAACAGTATATTTTCCAAAGGTGCGATCTAAAATGTAGTATTATTTGGTCATTGAACAAATGAGTGCTGCAAATCACTCAAAGGTGTATAATTAATTCTTGGTTTGGTAAACATTTAGGTTTTTTGTTGTTGTTGTAATATTTAGGTATTAAATACATTTTAAGTATCTAGACGTTTACAGGAGAAAATGAGCTTAGGTATTTACCATAAACAGTACGAAAGTGACATTACAATGAAAATGTAAGTCACTCCTTATCCTTTTATTTCCTTGAGAGAATGCAACTGAGGGGAGTAGTCAGAAGTACAAGCTGTCCTTTAGGGGCTATATGCAAAGCAGATGGTCTAAAGGCATGTGAAATAGAAAACTAGGTTGTGTTTACAAGAAGCGTAGGAATATCTGCACTTGATTGTACTTGAATACTGAACATTTATTTATACCTGTACAATAATGACTATATAAGTGAATTTTGTGTATTTTGTTAAAGGAAAATAAAGACTATGTAGCATTAATTGCTCACTTTGCATATTTTCGTAATTGCCCTACACCAGATCATTGGCCCTCCTGCAGTAGTTGGACTGCAACTTCCAGAAGCCCCAGTCAACATAATCAGAAGTGAGAAATGATGAGAGTTTAGAGTCTGGCAATATCTGGAGGGCAGCACAGTTCCCACACAGTATAATAAAGTTACACTTATTATTAAAACCATTTTTATAATTTTGTGAAAGTACTTGAAAGATAAAAATCAGGATAGCAAAGCCTAGTGAAAAGAGGTTAACAGTCCATATTCCTATAGATGTTAATGATGATAATTACTTATTTTGATTCAGAATAATATGTGATTATTATTTGTGTAGCACTTTAGCACACTTTTTCATATTTGGTGATCCACACTGTATATATTATTAATTTACTTTTATATGGCCCCTGGGCTGGTGCGACATGTACTCAAGAGAATGGTCTGAAAACATTTAACAATATTAGCAGTGACCTGATACAAATGGGTATGAAGCGCCGTGCTTGCGTCGATTTTAGCATTAGTGTTATGCCCAAGATTGTAAGGGCAACCTGTTTATCCTGAGAGCGTGTGATGAGAACCTCTCCCTCCGTGGACCTGTTCACAGCAAGGCTGAGAAAGACATTGAGACACCAAATTTGGTTTTAAACACCATGCATGTAACATTTATTGAATCACACAAGTAACACAACCATTGATTATCAAGAGCTCTTTCACTCACACATTCATACAATACTCACACACACTTTCCTTCCGCCGAACATTGATCAGTTGTTCTCGAAGGCTGGGGATGACACCGTTGCCGCGGTAGATGCCAACAAAATGGAGATGAAAGTCCAGGGTCTTTATACTTTTTCTTCTCTCTGGCTCTTGGCTGCTGAAGTCTTGCAATATTGCAGCCCATTACTCAACTTCTTCTTTTGGGAGGACAGACAGGTTGTTCAGATCAGTCCGTGTTCAAAGCAACTTGTTCTGTTCAAAGTCCTCCATTGTCCTGTCAGTTCCTCATCATGGCGACTCAGGAGATAAGGTTCTTCCCGGTCATAGTTCATCACACCTGGACGGCACCCCGCTTCAGCTTCCAAGTTTTCAGACTTTCCTTGCCTCGGTTGCCAAATACTTTTGTCACATCAATGCTCTGCGCGGAACCATCTTGTTTGGTCCTTTAGCTATGTTTAAAGCACAATTCCTTGGTTCTTTGGTTCTTCAGCTCTGGGTTTAAGTCAGAACTCACTCATTCATCTTACATTAGGGACTGCACACCAACCGCACGTTCCCTAGCTGTAGTATGGTGCGGCGGCACAATAATGGTGGTGTCCCGTCTATACGGGCGCTGCCATTTTGACGTAAGTGACACGCGGCATCTGGGTTCTTTTTACTCCAGAGTGATGGCGCGCAGTTTGGGGGCTGCACCATCCCTCTGGAGTACAAACGGGCGCCAGTAGGCCAGTGTTTCTCAGCAGTCTGTACTGCGCCATAGTAATTCTAAGTAGATCTCAGCCTAGACAGTGCCACCTGGGAGACTTTTAGAATGCCATGTAAGGTGTTATGAAGAGAAAAGCAGGACATAAGTATAAAGAATTAATGTGCTTGATTTTCAAAATATCAAGAAAAACAGTTTCCTTTAGCATTTAAGCATTTAAGGACCTATGTGTGCGCAGCCCTTTGCAAACTACGTATGATGTAGGGTTCATGGCTTTTACTCATACTGGGTCTTCAGTAGCCAGCATTCCTTTTCAGTTTTCTTCAGTTATATTCCTGCACACCTGTCTGTACCCGGCTTCCATTCCATCATAAGCATCTGAAGAAGTAGACTAAAGTCTATGAAAGCTCATGCTACAAACTTTTTCTGCCCAGTTAGTCTCAAAGATGCTACAAGATCTCTACACATATTTGTCTCATTTAGTTGATAAGCTACAAACTGTGGACAGAATTTGACCAAACCTTGATATGTGCAAACCAAAGTATTAATCCAGGCTAGCATGGTTGTGCCCTGGCACCCCACCATGAGTAAAACAGTGCTGGTTGTACTCTGTCATTTAGTACTGTGTGGATCTGATGGTGGTGATTGTTGAGTTCTACTGGGGTAATAAAATCAGAAGCTTCTACTTAGGCACAGGTCTTTCCCTTTGGAAATGTGGCAGTTCTTTAGGCCTGATCCACAAAACGTAGGTCTCTGGCCACTTGTAGCAGATCACCTAGGATTCCTGACTACCACTACTTTTAAAATAGCAAGTAAAACTGGTTTTTAAAAAGACAAATATTTATGCCATGATGGCTTTCCAACAAGTCATCTTTCTGTTTTCTTTCCCTGTAAAATAGGCATCCATATAAGGTTGTCTTTGATCATGTCTGTGTTGAGTTCTGGCTACCTCAGGAGATAGTGAGATCCTCTATGAAACAGGCTGAGCGTTCATGATCTACTTGTGCAATTCCATGTTCTCAAGCCTTGTTTGGTGGTGCTGCTTCTTACAGGTGGGAAAGGGGTGCAGGGAAACAATTCAGATGATGAAAAGCAGCTGGGCTCAGCTCAGGAAGAAATGCATTCACAGATCACTCGCAGCCTCCTTATCCTTCCTTTTAGAGCCTAGACTTGCTGCATTTTAAGCATCTGAATTCTTCTTCCTTTGGTAAGCAGCAGCAGCAGCAGCAGCAGCAGCTGCCCCTCTGGCAATTTAACCACTGTGGAAGTTGTGGTTGAATAGGCTGCAAAAGAGCTACAGATAGCTCTTTGCCTCATCCAAAAATTTTTTAGTCCCAATAAGATAGAACAATAAGAACGGTTTCAGCCTAACCCCACTTAAGCCAGAAATGTTGAATATGTGGCCCTTCAGGTATCAGTTGATTGCCAATCCATTCAGCCCAAGATAGCATAGCCAAGGACATTGCAGTCAAACAACATTTGGAAGCCCAATTTCTTTCCATCCCTTCATGTGGTACCCCATGTGTCTGGTCTCTTCCATCCTGTTCTAGCATCGAGCTTGGAAAAGTTGGACTATGACTCACAATCTCCCACTGGCCATGCTGGCTGAGGGATTGGGAACTGTAATCCAGAAGGTAAAATAAAAGAGAAAGGATATTGTCCAAACTCTGTCCCTGTTGGAATGGTGACAGCATTCAGCCACTGTGCCCATCATTTCAGTTGTCACTTTTGAGCCAAGGTAGTCATGGTTGTCATTCATGCCCCATGCTGTCAGGACTGGTTCAGTCCCCTTTGCAGCATCAGGTCTCAGAGACCATCTCTTCCCAATCAGTTCTCGATAGAACCAAAGGGAGATTGAGAAAGTGGCAGGGAGAGAGGGAATTCCTTCCATCTGCTCCACCTGCAAAGGCACTGTTGCTGTCAGAACTCAACTCAGTTGCCAAGGGTAAAGCTGGTTCTTGCTGTAAATTAGCACATGTTACAAGCTTCATTTAGGACCAATCAGTTTATTTAGAGCAATCTAAATAAACCATATTTGATGCCTCTGCTCAGCGTGAACCATCCAAAGAAAGCACTGTATGTTTTTGTAGTTTCATGTATTTACCAAAAACAAATCCCAATCATATTTTGCAGCCCTGGGAAAATGGAGTACCATTGAAGACAGCAGTATAATTGATTTGATGAAAATAATAAAAGTATCACTGTATAATAGAAAGAGGAAAGTGATTGTTTTAGATTGTAAGGTCTCTGAACAGGGACTATGTCTCTTTAATATTCTGTACATCTGTTCAAGTTAAATATGAAATAGTTACAGGAGCAATAGTAATTGCACAAGCAGCAAAGAATCCCTCTAAGATGTAACTGAAATCCAGGCCTCTAGTTTTGATCTCTGGAATGAACAGTGTCATAAATGTGAAAGTAGAAAAGCCAGTATCAGTGTTATTTTACATTACTGAGTCACAATTATTTAGACTTGCATCAAATATTTCCACATTTTCATGTGGAAATGAGCAGTTCGGAATTGGAGGTGCAAGTTTCTCCTCAAACCCAGATTATTTGAATATTGACTTTTGGATGTCATTCCATCCCTGTGCTGTCAGGGATGATGGGAGTTGTAGCTCTTCACCTCTGGCTCGAACTCACCACCTGGTTGTGCACCGCGCTGACCAGTTTTGGCCAGTGGTTATAGCTTAGCAAGAGTTACAGAGAATAGGCTGAAGACCCTGACAAACTCTCCAAGCCTTCTCACTCTTGCTTCCACAGAAGTCTTCACCCTTCTTCAGGATCCAGCTGGTTCTTGTAGCTTCACTCAAGACACCAGACAACTCAGTAGTCTTATATAAAAGATCTACTTTATTCTACTATATACAGCTCCAAAACTATCCAACACAACAATACTCTACTCCTCACTATCCACTCTACTACCCACAAAATACATTGGGATGCATAGTCATTATTATAGTCAATGCATGGTACCACCTACTGTGGTCTGTTTCCGCCCAGTAGGCGTGTACATCATTCTCATTGGTTCTCTCGGTTCATCCTACAATTAATGATTTCATCATCTCAGCCTTGACCACTTAACAATTGTCAGGTGTGTCCAATTATCCACTTTGCATCTCTTGTCCTTGGCATTCAGGACTTGTTAATTGTATTACCATTTACACCTGTGTGGTTCTCAATTGGCTTCTGCTGAGTCACCCTGACTCTCACATACATGTTTTATTTCATTTACTGTATATCCCATGTTGCTTTTTCCTTAACATGTGCTTCCTGCTACTCAGTTCTAGATTAGCCAACATGTTATCACTCTCACCACCCCCCACCCCACATCATATAGTGAATAGGATATTTGTCAATAATGTGTTCAGTCTGCTTTGGCAATGGGGTGATGGCAATTTCAACAAGAGAATGTGTTTTTAAAGAGTGTTGGAGGGTTGCATTAGCTACTCATTTCCCATCCCTTTTTCAAATTCTGTCTTATATGGAGGGATTGGGAACCCTCGAAAAGATCTGGGATGAACTGGAGAAAGAAACAAGAACTAATTTCCACAGGTGGAAATAGGTTTGGTGGTGTGTTGGTCATGGAACTGTCAGGGAGGAATTTTAACTTCCACAACAGCCCAAAAAGTGGCTTCCAATAGTGTAAATTGGACTATTGTAATTCATTAACAGGATGCCAGCCATAATTGACATTTCCTGGTCTGTTACAGGAACAGAAACTGACTAGGAAATAGACGAGTTTCTTCAGGGAGGAATTGGGGCTATTAATCATTAATCCCTCTTAGAAGATAGGATATTTTAGTAAACCCTTCCTCGGTCACATTTTGTTGTAGAATTTCCACAGTACTAGGCCTGCAAAGCAGGAGTTTTATTGTTTTATCACTGCAAGAATTTTAAACTCCAAGTTTCAGCCACTTGCCATGTACAGGTTTTATTTATGGCTAAAAAAATAACTGGAACAAAAAGAATGTCACGGTATATCTGTTGAATATTGCCACTGGGTTGTTTTTGTCCCATACAATGGAATGGATGGAGGAGGGATGTTAGTTGCCATTTTGTGGTCAAAACACAATGCAGAGAAACTGGAGGTGAGTGCTTGGATGAGAAACAATCACGTTCTACAGCTCCTTGGATGTGGAAGGGCAACCATTGCACACTGTCTTGATTGTGAGCAGGAAAGCCCAAGCCAGAGATATTGATATTATGACAAGCTTTTTAAAAAATTCTTATTTAGAAATAATGTATTTTTTGATTACAGAAATTAGGTTGTTTATCATCTTTGCAGAAAACAAAGTTTGCTAGGTCCTGCAAGAAAATATTCTGCTTCATGTAAACATAAGTTTTTCTGGCTGTGTATATTTGGATACTGTGGAATCCTTTTCATTCTACAGTCACAAAAACATTCCTCTGGACACGGGGCATTTTAATCTCTCAAAACACACTGACATTTCCATTGGGTCAAGAAAATACTCCCAAAAGTGTGAGAATTTAAAACCTTTTTCAATCCCATCCATGGAGAATAACAGGATATGGTATATAGCAAGAAAACCCACAAATAATACATTTAATGAAGGGTCAAGAAGTCCTGAAAAATTTCCATAGTGGTTTGCACTTCAGTGAGGATAAAGTTGAATGCACTGGTCTATGATAATGCTAGCAACGTTGTCAAGCTTCTGCTCCAGAGTGAGCGAACAGGCAGGTGACAGTTGCAGTGGAAAAGAACTGAGGTAGGAAATGACATTGGCAGAAACTCACTTCTTCTGATTGAGGACAGAGTTGATAGAAGAAGCAGCTTTTATTCTCTGTGATAGCCTACCCTAACCTGCCAGCATCTGAATGCATTAGACAACAGTCCCTATCCCCAGCCAACTTGGTAACACATTTGGAGGGTATCGGGTTCAGGGAAGCCTGCAGATATGTGAATGCCCACAGTGAACAACTTGTGGCCCTCCAGTGTTGGACTACAATTTCTGCTATCACTCCCATGGGCTTGTGCTGGATGGGACTGATGGAAGTTTCAATTAAACACCATCTGGAGAGCCACAAGTTGCCTTGCCTTGGTTTCCAGCCCTGAATGTCCATTTGTGTAAGAAATAGACAGAGCTCAGACATCAGAAGAGCTGCCAGACCCAGGGTGAAGACAAAAAACGACCCAAAGGGAAGGTATTTTTACATCAAATGGATACAACGGATTGCTAATTAAACAGACACACATATCCCCCCGCATATCCTCCCACCCTGAGGCCTTGCCATTTAACAACAGACCAACATAGAGATTAACATGTGAATCACCTCCTCCCAAGGGTCATACAGTGTGTGTGTGTGTGTGTGTGTGTGTGTGTATATATATATACCCCATTCACTTCCATGCCACCAACCTCTGAAGATGCCAGCCACAGATGCAGATGAAATGGCAGGAATAAATTATTCCAGAACATGGCCACATAACCTGAAAAACCTATAAAAAAACTATGGATGCCGGCCTTGAAAGCCTTTGACTTCACAATAGACAGAGCCATTGTACAGATGTTGGGTCAATGAAATTTATTTATTTATTTATTTATTGTTTGTTTGTATATTGATTTTCATTTTAAGATCTTTCATTTTCATTTTAAGATCCTTTTGAAGGGATGTGCATCATCCAGACAAAATTAGAGATGCTCCATATCATTTTTGGAGGAGAATGGTACACCCAACATTAAATTATCTCACTAAAATAAATGATACCTTTAAAAAAAGGCTTATCTTTAAGCCGGACCATCTTCATGTTTGGAAAATATTCCTCCTGGTCTTGGAGGGTTTATAGTTGAAGTGCAATGGAAACAAGTCATTGTGAGAACCTGTATATCAAGCAAAGGCTTGATTCTGTTTCCCCTCTGCTGGTTTATTTTTGGCCAAGCTATAGAAGAGTGCTAGGATGAGATTTCATGTTAAAGACTAATGCTACCTGATACCCTGGTACCTGTGTTGCTGTCATTCTAAGTAGTACTTCAAGAATGCATAAATTGGCTGTGGCAGTGAGGAGCTTGGATGTTCCTGCTTTCAGAGAAGGAGCTAAGACCAGGATTCCACATCAGGAAGTCAACATCTTTCATTCCCCAGAGCGTATTCTCACATACAGCTGGATACATTTGGAGGAAAGCTACATATTCTTCTGTAGTTGGGGTTAATTTTTTTCTGTAGTTGGCAGCTAAATTATTTCTTTAAAAATGTGAAAAGAACATAGGAAAAATAGGCTGTTTCCTATTAGTCTTTGTAGTCATATATTAATAGAATAGTTAAAACGTTTGGTAAAAGGGAAAAGCTCCATTCTACTTCCCCATTTTTTCCAAGGCACCTCCATTTATCATTCTTCCTCTCCGATTTCCCTTCTTTTCTATCTCCTTTTCATCATTGTTGCCTCAAACCCTCTGTCCCTTCTTCCCCCTTCTCATTTTCCTTTTACCAGTTTTCTTGTCATTTTTCTGTTCCTTCTTGTAACATCTTCCAGAAGAGACAGTAATGTTCATGAGTTGTGGATGTGGACTATACCAACTGCTATTGCAATGTGGACGGGATGGAATAAACTAAACTGCATCACTACCAAAAGGTTATGTGGTGAACTGTGCCTCCTCAGGACTTTAAGAAGGCACCTAAAATGCCATGCCATGAGAACTGTGAGTTCAGCCAGAGGAAGCTGCACTTAAGGTAAACTATTCAGCTGTGATTCTGGTGAATTTTCACTTCTGGCAAAGCACTCCTAGCAAACCAGGATTGATGCCATACTCAAAAGTGGCAATGGCTCCAGTGCTTTTAAAAGTTGTGCAGAAAAGGTTGTTTCAGTAGTTTTTTCTTGCCATGCAACTAGGTGACAAGCAACACTGTTGGAATTACCTCTTTTACTCAGCCATGAAAGGTACAGGAACTGTCTCCAGTTTTCACTCTAGCAACTTTGCATAGAAAAGGATGTGTGGTAATCAACTGACACTCAGTTCAAACACATGGAGGTTTCTGTGTGTGACAACAACCTGTTCGTAGCTTTTGCAGGCAAACATACTGAGGGCCACACATTCGCTGCCACCATTCTAGGGCCTGCACAACATAAGGCCTGTGGGACAATTGCGCCTCTGCCTTCATTTATTGACAGCTCCCTGTTGGAGCTATCCATTGTTCTGAGCCTTATTATCTCTGTTTGCTCTATAGTAGTCTTCGTGATGTTGTTGAATTCCAATTCTCATCATCTCCAGACACCAAAGTTCAGTGCTGAGAGCTGTAGTTCATAACGTCCAGAGTCACAGCTTTCCTGCCTCATCTGTGGTTGGTATTGTCATACTGGGAATGTTCTTGAGAACCCTGTCTGCAGGATGGTGGGCTCATACAGCTAACAAGATCAGTAAACATTTTTTAAGGGGCTGGGAAAATAAAAATGGAGCAACATGATCTGGATCAGGGCTGGAAGAAGTGCTGCTGAGTTCCAAAATGAACTGGCTGACTGTGAGCCAGTCATTCTGTCTCTCTCAGCCTGGCCTATCTCACAGAGTTGTTGTGAGGATAATATTGGGAGGAGGACAGTGGTGTATATCACATTTTCCTGGACAACAAGATTAAGAAGGGGGGGAAAGGAGGGGGAGATTCCCCTCTTCTCAAAGCCTGTGATTTGTCTTTTTAATAAGTTTCACCTCTTCTTCTTGCTCTGTTTAACAATCACTGAAAACTACATGTGATTTTCTGACTCCTAGTATTTTTTTGTTTTGTTTTGTTTTTGTTCTTTGGTTTTTACTTCTGTTCAGGTTTTTCTCCCCAATTAAGGTGGTCCGCAGAAAGTTGTATGAGGCACTCCTGAGAACTCCCATAGTTGCCCATCCCTGTTGTAGCAAGATCTGCTGTGGGATGCATTGAAACAATTTGGGCAACAGAAATCAGGCTACAGGGGGAAGTATTCTGGTATGGCAAACCAACAACATGATGTAATGCAAGTTATTACCTATTACTGGATTCCTTTGTTTGGCAGAAGTATTTTTCTCTCTGGCTCAGCAAGAGACGTATCATGTACAGGAGCACTTCTTTTCAGAAATTCAGGCTTTCAATAGTAAAAACAGAAAAACTTTATTCAGAAAAATATAGCTATTTACCACACACATGTGTTGTAAGGACTAGAGAACCAGTGTTAGCAAGGCATCATTAAAGCATACATAAATTCAGATTTTAAGTGGGCTACATTCTCATTTTTCATGGAACCAAAATACTCTTCCCCTTTTCCCATGGAACCCCTCCTTCTGCTCTCATACCATCTGTTCTCAGGAGACTGACCTTGGCTTTCCAAGCACAGCCTCCGAGAACCTTTCCGCATGCTTGTTAACTACAAAGGAATCTGGGCAATTAGCAATTAAAACACAACTATATTTACCATCATGTAGCAGCAGTACTCTATAGTGTATTGTGAGCAAGCAAAGTTATAACAAGCAAACCCAGCTCTCTTGACCTTGGTTGGTAAGCTGAAGGACTCAGCTCATGACAAGATGCTACAGCTCCTAAATGCTCAACTGAAACGGGAAATGTTGTTTTAAGACCACTCCCCTCATCCCCCTAAACTTTCACTGACTTGGATCCCTAATGGAGTCAGGAAAGGATCCCCTCAAAACCTCCAAAGTACCCTCCCCAGTGATGGTGTCCTTGGAAGGACTAGATGTGTGCCAAGTGACACTGCTCTGGAAGCTCTCAAAGATGCTTTGAGAAGCATGCTTTGGCACCATTCACTCCCATCTTGGCACCACAACCAGCAGTGTCCTCAGCAAGGTCACTGGGAAGGCACTTTTCGGATGTACTGGTCCTCTCCTGCTCCTTGCCTGTGGCTTACAAAATGACCCCTTTGTTGATGGTGGTTCTTAGCATTGGTACCCAAAGAGCAGGTAGGAGGACAGGGGGAATCCCCACCAACTGTCATTGATACTTCAAATGTTGAGTAAATGAGCTTTGCAAGAGGGATGTGTAAACTTTATTTATTTATTTACAGTATTTATATGCTGCCTTTCTCCCTGGAGGGACCCAAGGCAGCTCACAGACAAAACATTTAAAGTCTTAGTAAAATTCAAAACAATTAAGAACATCTACACATAATATAAAATCACATAAAATATGCAAAAGTTAAAAACATAACTAAAACCCACCTGCTCCATAAAAAACATGCTGCTATGAATTATATACCAAATGTCTGCCTGCATAAAAATGTTTTTACCTATTGGTAAAAGGCCAACATGGAGAGGGCCGGCCAGCCTCCTATGGAAGAGAATTCCAAAGGGTGAGAGCAGCCACCAAGAAGGCTCTCTCCCATTTCCTCACCATGAGTGCCTGTGATGGTAGGACCAAGAGAAAGCCTTCTCCTGACGATCTTAGGGCTTTGGACTTTGTGAATCAGTGTATACTAATAGTAACAGGGAGGACTCCAGGTTTGGGGTGAATTAAGAAAGTTTTTTATTTAGAAAAATTCAGAGTACAATCACATGCACACACAAGATAGCAGTTTGCACAAACACAGCATACAGAGCTAACTGCAATGGAAATATGGTTTTGAAACCATATTTATACCATAAAACCAGCTCCCACAAAAGTGATTGGATCGGGATATCCCTGAGATGATGGATGGAAAAGTTTGGCTGGGGACACAACAGGGGATAGGTAGGTAGAGATTGGCTTAATGTATTGGGTCCAAAGATATCCTTTAGCTCTGATTTCAAGAGGAGATGCAGATTACTTCAGGAAAGGAAGGAACACTTTAAACTTGATAGTTTTGTTTACCTGGATTTACACATACCTCGGGGGGGGGGGGGGTAACCATTTTTCTCAGGAACCTTGTGTTCATGAAAGGTCAATGATCTTTCAAAAACATGCTACATGCTATCTTCATGTATGAGATATGAGAATAAGAGGACCCCAAAATACAGCACAGAGTATGCAGAGGTGCTTAACAGCACTCACTCATTTCCAGTTGAATTTTAGAGGGAGAGACTGGGGAATCTCAGCCATTCAGGGTTGGGGAAAATACAGCACTCCAGATGGGCTGCAGTTCCCATTCAGTCCTAGCCAGCATGATGGGACTTGCAATGTAGCAATGCCTGGAAG
>NC_056522.1:205563038-205575538 GCF_019175285.1 Sceloporus undulatus
GTCACACACACACACACACACACACACACACACACACACACACACACACACACACACACGTCATTCTGTACAGGTAAATCCTCTGGAACACTCTGAGATGTTTGAATACTGGGAAAACCAGTGAAAGGCTTGCTGTTCTCTTATTCTTCCTGATGGGACTTTTGGGAAACCCAAATACTCTTTCCATCCATAGACACACATGCTTCTGTTGCTGCGCATGGAAAGCAGGGTAGATCACGTCTGGTGGTAACCATGATAGACTGTTGCAGCAAGAACAACAAAATGTTCAGTGTACGTTTGAAGACCAAATGTTTACAGGCATAGATGGTCAAAGGGCCATTTTTAGCTCCTAATTCTGTGTGACCCATACCACTGACATTTGGGATAACCTTCTGGGAACTACAAGTGACCTCTAAGTGCTTTAAGGAGTGATTTCCTCACAGCATGTGTGGTGTGTGTGCATGCGTGGGGGAAGAACAGTGTTTAGGTGCTCAATCCTTTGGTTCATTTTTCTGCTGAAAATTATATTATATACATGGCTGTTTTGGGGAGGTGTCACTGCAGATCTCCCCACTCTCAAAGACTGTATCCAACCCATGGATCACACTAACATGTTTTAATTTGTAAAAGCTTTCAGAAACTGCAATGGACATCATCAGTGTAAACAGAGTGAAAATCTGAAGTTACAGTGTAGCCTTATTACGGGTTATAATGACAATTTAATGCCCTCTTTTCTAACAGCATAGTTAATAATTAAAACCATTAAAACAATGCAACTGGGTACCCGTGACTGATCTATGATCCCAACGCACCAGTAGATCTCCGCATTCTGTCACACTGGTGAGGTGAATAGCGTCTGGTCTCCCCCACACTTTGCCACTTTAAAAATTACAGAACATTCTCCTAGCATTATGTTGGATGGGAGTGATGATTTTCTAATTTGCAGCAGGTTTACTTTAGTCTGATGTGGTCTCTGCCCATGCAGTTACAAATATAGAAGTGTGTGTGTATACATGTGTACACTCTGCCAAGTGGCACTTCATGCATCTGATGAAGGAGGTTCTGGTCCATGAAGACTTTGGACTTTTCTATTCTAAGGTCTGTCACAATTGAACTTTCCAACTGTTCTACAAATGGAAGAGGTGACAGCGGTCTGTCTAACAGCAGCTGGCCAAAGTCCACACATTTTATGAAGGTCAGTTGACAGGTGGCTGACCTGCCTTGGCCTAATGTTGAGCTGAAGTGTCAAGCAAGAGAAATAGCTGAAGCAAAGTCCAGTGTGTGTCTCTCTCCCCGCTCCAGCTACTAATACCTGTAATGCAATTACATGCTACAAGCTGTAACACCAACCATTTATTAATGGTTATCCTCCAGTTCCTTCTTTCTGACCCCCCCCCCCTTTTCCATTAGTGCAATGCTCAGAATTAAGCTCAGTGGGACTTATTCCAATGCAAGTGTATGTAGGATCAACGCCAATTGGATTTGCAGCCTGCTGCTAATTTATCAAATGATGGCAACAGTAGGCTGTAGGGATCACCTCTATTAGCTGTACTGCCTAGTAGTGCTCATGGAGACCTCCAGGGTGGAAACTGACATGTTTTGGCAAAAAAGCTTTTGGGTCTGTGCGGATAGGCACCAGCTGCACTTGGATGTGCAAAAATGGCACTGAGGCTGCATGTGGCCCATGGTGTGCTGATACCCCACCCCAGATCTCTGGAGACCCTCAAATCAAGGAGTGAAATCCAACTACATCTCTATCTAAATACATATCAGCTTATGGAGGCTTCCAGTGATATGAGATTTCACCAAATTCTTGATGCCCAGACAATTTATAGTTCTTGTTTTGAAAAGGTGGAACTGAAAGCACCAAATTGAGGTAAAGAAAAGGACTCTCGTTGGCTATGCATTATCAGTTTTGCCCTTTGATATTTTTTCTCTCTGCTTGGTTAATAAATAGATTGAAAAAGTAATTTGTAAAAAGTATCTGAGAATCTTACACGCCTTAGTTCTCAGCAGATAGATGTAGGCACTGTAAGAATGTTAATTGAAGGATTATCCAGAAAGGAAAAAACATCTCTGGAAGTATCGCTCTCCAGTTCTTTTTGTTTTGATTTTATCTGCATATTCATGGTTTTGCATCCAAACTCTTTCTTGAAAATCATGGGTCCCCCCTTCCCTTGAAGACACATAACAACTACCACTATACCACATTGTCTCTGACCAAAGAACACTTTCCCTTGCACTGGCGGTGTAGAAGTCACTGTGATAAAGCTATGTTCCTATACTGTTAAAGTTCATATGCCATGAGGGAGCACTCAACACAACAATCTCTTCTTGTACAGTACAAGAATTGTCCTGACTGGGAGTCAGCACACTTCTGGATTTTTCTCACATGCTACAGATTTTCTCCCATTTCCTTGGTAGTATGGTAAGAAATCATACTGAAGAATCTTCCATGTTGACAACATAAGAAAGAGTCATTACTGACTGGAGAGACAAATATTCAAAACATCACCTTCACTTCATGAACCTGCCCGCCCAGCCAGCCCCTGCCTGCTCCATCTGATATTTGATCTGCCTCCCCATTGACTGGGACTTCAGTTGTCTCAGAACTCAGATTGCAGAAGCTCTTACACTGGGAGGCCCAGCTGGTAAAGCATCCTAACCTCAGTTGACTTTTGGGTGTCAAGACTTTTCTTTGTTGCTGAAACCTTTCTCTTGATTCTGTGAGTTATGTTTACCTCCCTCTAGTTTTCAGCAATGCTTTTGCTGTTGTCCTTGTTGAGAGCTAGATTATTAACCTATCCTGAAAGGGTTGTACAGCCCCTGCCAGATCAGGCTCATAATATGAGTGTTCCTTGCACCTATTCATTTCCAGGGGGTGATGGTGGTAGCAAGGAGAGATTTAAACAAGTATAACAGCAATAACTTTTCCTGAGTCAATTTTAACTGACTATGGTTCTTAATTCATTAATCATAGCATGTCTTTACTGGTGCATTCCACATAGGGCAACCCTTGAAGAATATCATGTAATTTCAATGGATGCAAAATACAGTCTCTAGGTTGTTAAGCACATCGTATCAGGATCAAATTACTCGGATACTAAAAGACTTAAACTAATTATTGGTCAAGTTTTTGAGATAAGGTATCAAGTTTAATCTTAAAACCCTAAATGGTTTAGGGCCTGACAATCTATGGGACTGACTCTTTTTATGAACTTGTCAAACCATTAAGGTCTCCTGCAGAAGATTTGCTTGAGGAATGCAAGACTCATTTGGGTTGCTGCCAAACTGTGGAATGTACTCACTTCTGAATTGTCTCTATTTTTGCTATTCTTAAGAAAAAGCAATTTATTTTTTCAAAAAATGGTCTTTTAAATCTTTAGTGGTTTTATTGTTGTTTTTTGGTTTTTAAAACTTTTAATTATTTTTTAATTATTATTTTTGTCCTGTTTTGCACTGCCTTGGCTCTTATTTACAGAATGGCAATAAATAAATGCAAATGAATAAATAAAACATTGTATTAGTAATCTGCAATTGTATGCCATCTTGGGAGTGTGGAGGAACATGGGGATGAAGGCATAGACATATTTAAAACTCAACTGATCTCTGTTTGCTTAGAACCACAGACCATCACAAAACAGAAGGAAAATGAAACCTACAACCAAAATGTCAGCTCAGCGGCAGATAAACATATTGCACATAACTCCATTTCATTTGAAAGACAGACACTGCATGTAACAGAACTTGATACGTACTAAATTGGATCTGATCAACCAAAAGGATGCACATTTTCTTGAAATCCTAACATCTCAGGATATGACAGAAAACTAAATAAACATGTTTCTACGGTATAAATAAAAAGGAAATATCCCATCTTGCCCATCATCACAATTTCTGTGTTGGCACCAATAGGATGGAAAACAGAAGTCCTTCTGTCTTCTACAGATCCTGATAAGCCCAGCTTATCTACAGAGCAAGCCTGTTGAATCATAGCATGAGCAGTGAGCTATTCTCCAGGGTCATGATGGAATAAGGTAGTGAAACTGTAAACAGGGAGGCTGGGTGTGGAGTTGGGGGGGGGGGCTGGATCCGGCTTCAATTACTTCATTTTATGTTGAAATTTTTATCTTTGCAAAAGAGTACAAAATTGGAAAACAGTAAGGTGTTTTTTTTTTGTCTTGGGATAGCTTATGAGCAGAAGGTGTAAACATTTCAGGTGAACTATTATAGACTGATTGTCTGTAAATGGTGATTTATGTCCTTATTTCTCCATTATTGTCCACTAGGCACTGCCCTGTGTCATTTTTCAGGTGGTTTTATTTTCATTAGTATAGCCACTTTAGCCTGTGATCACTGCAATGCTTCGTATTAGATTCATAGTACTGACATCTAACCCCTTTCCAAGTGGCTCGTTGACCCTGCAGCTTCCGAAACATCGGTTTATCCTCTCCGGCCACCTCCCTGCCCCTTCACTGCTTGAAACTAGAGAGTCCGCTATCTGTTTCATGTATGTTGTGGGTAGTTTAAAGGCTGATCAGAATCAAATATTGCTCTTTCGAATTTGATAATGTATGACTACAAAATGGTGACCTTTGATATGTAGTAATACATCAAGATGACAGGAGCAGTAAGTGCCGCAATTACCTTTACTACAAGTTGAGATTGTGTGTTAGCTCTCATCTTGCAAGCAATTATTTCCAAAAAGAAGGGGCAAGAATACAGAGAGAGAGAGAGAGAGAGAGAGAGAGAGCAAGCGAGTGCATCTTTGGACTTTTGTAAATACTGTAATGAAAATGCAGAAATGAGCACCAATTCAGGCAGATCCTCTCTGATTCATGTACTTACCTAAAACATATTTCCCTCCCTGGAACCATATAGTGAAACAGAAATGAGAATGACATGGCCCTCTTGATGTTGTTGGACTGCATGTCCCAGCAGCCTAGCCGTCATAAACAATGGTGAGGAATACTAGGAGTTGTACTACAACAGCACCTGGAAGGCAGTGCCATTCCCACTCAGTGTAAAAGGATGAGAGTTCTTTCTCCTACATAGTTTTGACATTTTGTTGTGCTAAAGTTCTCCTATAAAATTCTGCTCTGCAGGCATCCTGACATACAGAAATGCACAGAGGGGAAAGAGAGGTACAGAGAATTGTTTGGAGACCAGCTGTTCCAATTTAAACTTCAGGTGCTGTATAAATAAAAGTATGGTTAAGAGCAACGCCTTAACTATGCAGGAGTAAAGGAATTTCTTATATCTGGCAATGGGGAAGAGAGTTCAGGTTAGGTAGTCTGATGTTTTCTGAAGAGAAAAAGTGGTCAGAACCAAACATTTGATAACAGATGCTATGGAGGCATTTTGAAATCTATATCTTGGTGTGTTTGTTCTTTTCTAGTGGGGAAGAGAGAATTAACTCCAAACCCAACCTGATGGGCTTTTCTTGGATACTTGCACGTTTATATTAAAGAATAATTTGTGCATGTGCGTACTATCTACAATAGTTTGGTGGATGTGTAGCTTTCCAGATGTGCTTGGACACCAGCTCCCTTCATCTCATGGCTATGCTGGCCAGTTTAGGATTGATGGGAGCTGCAATCCAACAGCATCTGGAGCATCACTTAACCTAGGCATTGGAGGGCAGTTAATTTTTTTTTTTTTTTGCAGGGGGACACTACAATTGACAGATAGCAGGACCTGTAATCCAAAGAAGTAACTTTTTCAAATGTTGCCAGAGCAATACTCTGAATGTGCACTTTTGGCCACAGGCCTCACCACATATACACACCAAAACCTGGACTTAGGTACAATTTTGCTTGTTCCTAAGCTTGGAACATGGGGAGTTCCTTAGAAACAACAGCAGCAGCAACAACAACAACAAAACACAAGGCCATCTTATTTTCCCACCTTATCTGCCAACCACTGTCTGGAATTTTCGCATCATGACCTACCTGAGCCTTTCTTTCTAGCTAGGGATGCCTCGAATTGAACCTGGAACCTTTTGCACTCAAATCATGTGTTTTCCCATTTTCCTACAGACTCTTCTAAGCTCAACAATCTAGAGAGTCCACTATCTGTTCTACACTCAAACCACTAGACCATGCTGGCTCTAGAACAAAATAGAACATAGAACATAAGTTTTACCTTGCCTAAATTAGAAGGTAACCTCATCTGTTATGGCTGCTCCCATAGCTTTCTCCTGTATAGAGGAGGGGGTTATAAGACTCCGAAGATCAGATATTCTAAGTCTAGATCTAATTGATTCAAAATAATGTATATCATTGTCCACATAGGAATTTGGGGGTGGGCATGTCCTCCTCTTGTTAGTAAGTCATGGGCAAAAGCTTATGAATTGTTCGACTATCAGTTCTCCTGGTGAATTTGTTACTGAATTTGTTACTGGAGGACAATTGCCCTCTGCTTCAGGATGCCTGATGCTACTCATATGCCTCACGGGGATTGCGTTGATCTCTTTACTGATTGCTGCTAGTCCACAAATGCACACAGAATGTGCAGTGTGATTGGAGTTTGTGTAGTCATCTACCTTACTTGTAACTGGTCTGCTGGAGTAAAGCATGTTCATACAGGATAAGGGATGGTGGTGGTGGTAATATGTGTTTAAAGTGGTCTCTGACACATAGCATGAAATGCCCTATATGTGACTACTTCCATTCAATTAATGCTCCACATGCCTCTCTCTTGCATCCTGGTGTGCAACCATTGGGATCTGTGCACTGAATCAATACATAAACCAACCCTCAGAAATGTATAAAACTCAGCGCCATCAGCATAAGATAACCCAGTGCTAGGGAAATGTTCTCAGCCCAGATTTTACACATTAGTCTTGTTTAGGCTTTTAATGCTGGAGACAGGAGGTGTTTCTGTTTTGCTAAAATATTTGGACACATTTATCTGTTTTCATTGAGGTGTCTTGGCCACCTGACTTAAATATATACTGATCGATGATTTATGTTTGAAAACAGAACTGATAAGAAGCATAAGTGTTCTTGATATTATGTTTTGTCATATCTAGCTAAAAAGATTGAAATCCCAAGAAACAATTTTCTGAAGAAATGAAACCATATGCCCTCCTGAACCCTTGAGGGAAAATAGCCTCTCAGTTTGCTCAGAATATGAAACAGTGGAGCAGTATAAGTAAAATAGACAACCTTGCCAAGCATGTCACATTTCTATTTGTGCAGTTTGGAATGATGGTTTAAAAACATTTTCTAGTTATTTTTGATAAATAAATGGTGCAAATAACATCTGCAAGCTAACTCTGCTGAAGTCAGGTTTTTCTTTTTCTTTTTTGACCAAATTAGATTGGATTTTTGTTGCTGTTGTCATTGTTGTTGTTTTGGGAAAGCCTGGAAAATTGCTTTACTAAACCTGTAGAACTTTCCGAAAATATGTATGATGAATGTAAAAAAAAAAGAAAAAAGAAGTGAGCAATTCACTTCACCCCATCCTTAATAAAAGGCTGTGGCTGAACCCAGTGGCTTTCTAAGCAATGTTCCATAGGAAACGTGTTAGGGATTCTTCAAGAGGAAAGATGAATAATGGCAGACCATCTATTTCACCCTAGTTTAATCTTTCCCATTCATGGGGAAGTATTGGTAGGATAATCACCTGTCAATTGCCAAAAAAGAGGGAACATGGATTCTATCACATGGAGGAGGCAAGTGTAATTAAAACGTGTTAATAGCGTGATTGGCAAAAGATTATCACACCCCTGCATGCTTCTCCCATTCATGTCCCATGTGTAAACTGTAATGGACGCATCATTGGGTAACAATGGGACATGTCCATTACAGTTTACGCATGGGGCACGAACAGGAGAAGCATGTGGGGATGTGATAATTTCCCCTCAATTGTGCTATTACCACATTTTAACCACGTTTTAATGACACTTTCCTCCCATGTGATAGAGTCCCATATTACAAACCAAAGAATAGATAGGTTTTCATAAAATTTGCCTATTCCAATTTATGTGTGGAGATGCTAATCTAAAAATTTATTATTACAAAGGTAGAAATACCTAGGAGTCCTGGTGGCGCAATGTGTAAATGCTGGTTTTGCAGTCACAACGCTGTGAGTTCTATCTTGCTCTAGGTTGACTCAGCCTTCCATCCTTTTGTAGGTCAGTAAAATGAACACCCAGCTTGTTGGGGACAATTGGCTAAACACACTGTAAACTATTTAGAGAGTGCTAAGTTCACCATGAAGCAATATAGGGATGTAAAGTGCTATTGACATTGCTAAATGCAACACATGCCTCTCCCCACATGATGTTGAAGAGGGGTTGACCAGGTAATCTGTGTGCTTGCTCACTCTACTGTTTAGGTGCAAAATGCTGGTGAGTAATTCCAAGTCCCCTTTGAATCTGTCTGTCTATCCACAGATAGAATCTGTCTGTCAGGGTCTCCTTAGTCATATTTGTATGCAACATTTCTTTCAAGTCAAAAATAAAAGAAAACAGAGGAGAGACCAAAGCTACAAAAACATTTGCAATTTCAGCAAGAATCTTCAGAAATGTGAGGTCAAAAGCTTTCATGGCTGGCATCCATGGTTTTTGGTGGTTTTTTTGGGCTATGAGGCCATCTTCTAGAAGAGTTAATTCCTGACATTCACCACAGCTGCTGGCAAAACGTCAGGAATAAACTCTTCTAGAACACGGCCTCATAGCCCGAAAAACCCATAAAAAGTATTATCTTCAGAAAAGCTACATAAATGTGGGAAAGCTAAATAGTTTTTGAATAGAAACAAAGACTGAGGGAATAGTGCAAATGTGACATACAGTGGATTCCATGGTATGAAATGGCATAGGAGATGGGGCTGAGATTGATGACATTTATCCACTTTAGTTCCATCACTTAGTGATATGCTTTGGAACTCCTTTCCATGTCAGATCTGCAATATTGTATCCATTTTCATTTTCAGATCATTCTTATTTAACTTTTTCATTATGACAGATGAGGAGTGAAGGCTGTGGTAAGGAATGTCATAAGGGGTGAAGGAAATGAAGTGAAAAGATAAGAAATCATAAAGAACATTAAAGTAAAGAAATGACATCAGATCAGCATAGGAAGCCAGTGGAAGAATGCACTACACCAAATGTCAACAAAATGGAATTCTAGATACAGAGAGTAGCAAAACAAGCTCAGTCAAGGAATTCCAGAAAGAAGAAGAGTGTAGTAATCAAGAGAGGAAACAAGTAGCAGCGGCTTAACAGTGTCTGTAGTGCTGAGCACAATACTTGCAATGAAGAAGAGCAGGGATAAAAAACTTTAGCACTCCAGATATTGATGAATTACTACAGTACTTGCAACACATCTCTCTACTGACCAGGTCAGCTGGAGTGGATGAGAATGGGAATTTAGCATTGGGAAGGCCACAGGTTCCCCAGCCCTGATGAAGATCAGGATGCACAGTCCTCCGTTCTTCAGAAATTATCTTCTCAGATTATGGGAGGGGCATCATTTCTGCAGCTACAGTGCTCTCGCTAGGTGCTTTGCATAGTGGAATGGGAATTGGAAAAGCCCTTGTTCAAATACAAGAACATTGCTAGAGCTCACCCCTCTAAAGAAGGAATGAATGGATGTGGAGAAGACAGCAAAATACAAACCCCAACAAAATACAAACAACTACAGTGTCAGCATTCATGTTTCCTAGCCCAATCTGGAAAAGCCCTCAATAATTTCAAGCTCAAATTAGAACAGGAGGTGGGGAACATTTCTTCTTCCAGATGTTTTCAATTATAAACCCAACAATTTCTTAACATACCTGAAAAGGGTTTCCCATCCTGGAATTCGAAGAATGGTTTAGAAAACACTGGAGATGGCTGAGTGTGGAATATCAACAACAAGAATATCAAAATATCCTAATTTAAAATTTGTAGTCTAAAATCAATTGGGTATGCCTGCTGGAAGAGACAGATCTTTAATACTTTTTAAAATTCATACAGCATATGTAGCTGTCAAATCTCTCCTGGCAAGTCATTCCACAGTAGGGACAGCCAATGGGCTGCATTTTCCCTGTCTCTAGTGTACACTAGCTGACAGTAGCTCTCCAGAGGCCTAGAAAGAAATCCTATTCTTTAAAAGGTCTGAGAGAAGTCTGGGTTGTGTACGGGATGAGTACTGCCTGAGGATGGAGTGCGCGATAGAATCTGTCCCTGTGCATTTACATCCCATGCCTAGTGTGAGAATAAAAGCCAGTGCCCTAATCTTCTTAAGCTATTTTTAAAAACCTCCTGGAAAACAGAGGAGCATCTGACATTAAAGCAAGGGTAGGTGATTGGGGTGGAGCCCATTTTTTGTCTCACATTCCCATGTCAGCCTGTAGCACTCAATTTTCAGGTACAAATTGGCTGAAAATCAAACCTACAAATTACTAGATGTTTAATTCTGATTGCCACTATTGGAGGTTTGGTCCAATTTTTGTTGACTTTGGGGGAGTGTTTAGAGTGGAGTTGTCACTTCAAATACAATTTGAGTATTTGGGGATGAATTTGTCCATTTAAAACAACAACAATGGAGTGTTTGGGGAGGTTGGGTAGTACAGGGGGATCTTGAGGAGCTTTACAGAAGGTAAAGAGGGATCCTTATGGCCCATGGATCCCACTTTCCCCATTCCTGCTTTAAAAAAAATACCCAACCTATTGAATAGCCCGAAAGCCTCCCTTTTCTGCTTCTTACACAAGGCCTCCTATCACTGGTGCCTTCTGAGTTTGCCCCTAACAGAGGCATTACACACCCATGGTGATAGTGGGAAGCTTGTGTGGGCTCAGGCAGAACCCAAAACCCATTGAGGCAATCTTGTTCAAGCTCCCTACTCCTTTCCAAGCCATGGAGTCAGCAAAACATACAAGGGCCTCACTTATACAGCCTGTTTTCTAGTTTATTTTAACAGAATTTACCTAGGTGTGAGATGGTCTAAAAGCTTCCTCTCATGTGTGAAGAGCCTCAGATTGTGTAAAGAACAGATTGAGAAGAAAGGTCATGATGGGGTTTCTGTCTCAAGAAGTCCACAAATGGAGACAAAAAGATTTATTCCGTCCCAGGACTGCTCCCTGTAGTACACTTCCAAGTGGTTTGGCCAGCCTAGTTTTAAAAGGATCAAGCAGTGTGTGCACTCTGGGTAGATCTTCAAAGAAAATAATGGCACTTAAGTGCCTATCATCCATTGATTTTTCAATGAGAAATAGACAGTTAAGTACCATTTTTGCCTTGAAAATCTATTGCCTCCATTTTGTCCCTCAGCACAAATGTGTATTACACAGTATGGGAAGCATTTTCAAGAGTTTGTCCAAATACCAAATATACCTTTTTTTAAAAAAATCTAAAATGTTGTACTGTATTTTGGATCCAGTTAATATTCATTTTTATTTTATAAGAGAAGTGTGAACTTTAGATATTTAGAAAATAAAAATAATACAAAAATATCAATATAACATGTCAATATTAAAATATTAAACCAATGTATAATATTAAATCAACATTTTAAAAAATCCGTATTAAACAAACAGTTAAGTTAATTAGTGGCCTTGAAGTTTATGAATTCATTTATAAATTAGGGTTGCCAGGTGAAATAAGGGTTAGTGCATTTCTCTTTTAATTGTATGTTATTTTGCTGCTCAGGTCCACACTATTTGGTAGACAGTTTCTCCTGGTATGAACTGGCCCAGACTCTGAGATCCTCTGGAGAGGTCCTTCTCTCCATCCCAACACCATCACAAACACAGTTCATGGGGATGCAAGAGAGGCCTTCTTGGTGGCTGCCCCTAGACTCTGGAACTCCCTGCCAAGGGAGATGAGAACGGCTCCCTCCTTGATGGCTTTCCGCCGGCAGGTGAAGACCTACCTGTTCACATAGGCGTTTAACGAATTGTTATAAGGACAGGCTGGGATGTTGGACCAGTTTAAAAATTCTTTTTAATGTACATTTAAAAAAAAATTTTTTTTTAAATTGTACTGTTTTTTGATGCTGTGAAGCCGCTCTGAGTCCCAGTCCTGGGAAAAGAGGAGGATACAAACAAACAAACAAACAAACAAACAAACAAATAAAATACTGCTGTAATCCCCTTGGATTCCCTGAGATTAGGCAGAATAATAATAATAATAATAATAATAATGGCTCCTGTACTTGTAAATAAACTCCTTTACGATGTGGTGCTGGAGACGAGTGCTGAGGATACCATGGATGGCCACAAAGACAAATAAATACATCATAGAACAAATCAAGCCTGAACTCTCCCTTGAAGCCAAGATAATGAAACTGAGGCTGTCATACTTTGGCCACAGCCGGAAAAGGCTTGACTCATTAGAAAAGGCAATAATGTAGAAGGTAGAAGAAAGAGAGGAAGACCACATACCTGATGAATAGACTCAATCAGGGAGATCATGGATCTGAACCTACAGAATTGAAGCAGAATAGTGGATGATAGGAGGTCTTAGAGTTGTCTCATTCACATGGTCGCCATGAGTGTGAGTCGACTCAAA
>NC_056522.1:205580538-205626136 GCF_019175285.1 Sceloporus undulatus
ATGGCTACCCTATACGCTGGATAGGCACCACTGGCTATTTGGGACCAAAATAATTATTTCAGCACCCCCATGTTTTGGGGGGTAGTCATGGGTGCTGGTTTTGTGGCCCTCCAGTGTCCCACTGTGGACTAGTGTTGCTCTCACATCGTGGTAGTTCCCCTTGATGTAGATAATGCTTTATAAAGAACAGTCCTGAAAGGGGCTTACAGTCTAGAAAAAGAAAGAAATGTAGAGCAACCAGGTGTCCTCCTTTTCTAGGACATGCCCTACATTTCAACCTTCTGTCCAGGAGGAATTTCAAAATGTCCTCCATTTAAAGCATGACTGAGAAGCATGAATTTTCACATTTATATGTGTGTCTGCAGATTTTTTTTTGTAATGTCCTACACTGTTCTTGAATGTTCTACATTTTGCTGTGCCTTGCTCTCCTTTGCAGTTTTGACATCTGGTCATCCAGAACAAAGGAGATGACAGAAAAAGGAAGGGCTGTGGAGGCATGGGGTAAAGAGACAAAGAATATGAAATTATTTCAGTTAGTCACAGTTATAGCAGGGATATTCAGAGGAGGTGACTTATTCATCAGTTGGAAGATTGTGGCTGCATCTACACTGACAGGAAAATTCAGTTTACCTTTGACTTATGCTGCTTTGCAGCAACCACAGGTTTGTCTACCCACACTGAGGTGAATTTGAGAGAACTGTCCACACAGTTCTCCCTTTCAAATGCGTCCCAGTCAACTAAATCACAGAATATATAGCCACTCTGGGTTCTCATGCTCCACACATGTGTGCTAATGTATGTATTTCTGAACTGCTCCCCTTGGCCTCACACCAACATCACTAAGAATTGCAGTCCACACATGTGTGCAGATATTTGGATTTTCTTCTCAAAATGGGGATAACCCTCCTCGTTTTTCCATCTGGATTAAAGCCCTGAGATGATGTAAAGGTCCCCATTTGGCCCCAATTGTCCCATACATCTTTTGGACAGCTCTTAGTGAAGACTAGAGTTCAAAACACACTGCAGAAATAATCCTATTTGAGACCGCTTTAACTGCCCTGACTCAATGCTAGTGAATTCTGGGAACTGTTGTTTTGTGAAACATTTAGCTTTCTCTGTCAGAGAGCTTTGGTGCCACAATAAACTACAATTCCCAGGATTCCCTAGCACTGAGACAGGGCATTTAAAGTGGTCTCAAACTGGATTATTTCTGCAGTGTGTTTTGGGGCTAGGTGAGACTGTTTTATTTAGCCCATGAAGATGCACCCTGGGATTCAATTATTTTTTTTACAGATGTTGCTATTCACACTCTGGTATTAATGAACAAGGAATTCTTTACAATGTCAGAGACAAAGGCTGCATCCGTGCTGCAAAAATAATCCAGGTTGACACCACTTTAACCACCACAGCTCAATGTTATGGAATTCTAGAACTGTAGTTCTGTGAGACATTTAGTCTTCTCTGTCAGATGCCACAATAAACTACAGTTTACACAATAAACTGCAGTTAAAGTAGTGTCAACCTGGATTATTTCTGCAACCAAAGTTACAGTTTTTCAGATCCTGGCAGTCTTTCCACACAGATACATGCACTTTACTTGTATGAGGCCTCTATGTAGAAGCATAAATATTTCTAATCACCCTGTTACCTAATATTATGACATTTGTAGGCTGCAAAGTAAATGATCAGGGGGGAAAAGATAGGATTAAAAAGAAAAACAGAGGAGGTGAAGAGGGAAACATTTGCCTTTTCACTGAGTCACTGAGCTGTAGTCATCTGCATTTTTCTCTGCCTCAGATATATACTCAAGAGTGGGGTGGGACCCATGGGAGTTTATGATTATGTTTAAATGGCACAAATTAGAATTATGCATACCTAGTATAAGTTAAATGTGCAAAACCCAGGGAAACTCTCACCAGAAGCAGTCAATGATTAGAAGTAATTAGAATTTAGGAGCTGAAAAAAGAATATTGAAATCCTGCTTCAAAACTAAGAGAAACCTGTGCCTCCTGTCTGACATGGAAACAGACACTCCATTAAGACTGGGTTTTGAGGCACAAGTCTTGGCAGAGTGAGGATATGGGTTAACATTGCCAGGTTAAGACTGTGCCAGGTTTTGAGAATTTAGGGCCAGAAAAAAACTGAAGTCTCGGGATGACAGGACAGTGGTGTCACTAGGAGGCTGCGGAGGGTGCAGACTGCACCTGGTGACACATTAAGGGGGTGACACAACTGCTCCTCAGACATCTGAGTTTGGGCAGAAACAAGCTGTGGGATTTGCCTGTGTCCCTTTAAAATGTTGAAGAGATGGGGTGAGTGGGGTGAGGATTAGTGGGAGGAAAAAGGAGAGACCCCAGGTTTTTTTAAATAAAAATTTCAACTTTTAATTTTAAAAAAATTATTATTTTAAAATTTTCTTTAAAAACAACACATTTTATCAAATTTTCACTTTAACCACATGAAACTAAGTATATGTATAGACACTTATGCTATCTGTATGACATTGTAATTTAAAGGCATAATTTTTATTTTCTTAGTTGTTTATGTCACAGCTATTACCATTACATTAGCAATAGCAATAGCTCGTACATTTCTATACCACTTATCAGTGCACTTAAGCACTCTCTAAGCAGTTTACAAAGTGTAAGCTAACTGACCCCAACAGGCTGGGTACATTCAGTGATATATGAGAATTACAATTTATGAGTAACATTAATAGGGAAAAAAATGACCAAGGATTCTGTATGGTGTGAAAGGGGAGGAGGCCAATGGAGGGCTGACACCATGAGTTACCGTACTGGGTGATGCCAACCTTAGTGATGCCACTGCCACAGGAAACCCTGGTGATGTTGAGAAAAATGATGATAGAAGGGGAAGCTCTTGGCAATGACAGGAGCTTGATACATTAAGCACCAGCTACAGTTTCACAATGGACTGTATAATATTTAAATAAAACACAGAGGCTGAAGGGCCACAGCACTACCTTGAAAGGTGTATGTGTGTCTGTGTCTATGTGTCTATTTACCCTATTTGCTAGATTTAGGCACTGCAGAATTAATGCAGTTTGACACTGTTTTAACTACCATGGCTCAATTCTATGGGATTCTGGGATTTGTAGTTTTGTGAGATATTTAGGCCTTTCTGTAAACTTGGGTTGCAACAACAAACTACAAATCCCAGGATTCCATAGGATGGAGCCATGACTTTTAAAGCAGTGTCATACTGTGTTATTTCTGCAGTGCAGATTCAGCCCAAGTCTAACACACACACACACACACACACACACACACACACACACACACCTATCTACTCTAAGGAAAGATTTTGAACTGTGAATTTTAGCACAACTGAGGTCTATTGCCTCCAGCCACAACCAACCATGTTGCCAGTAACATGAGGTTCATCATACACAACTACAGCAGGATTGACCAGTCAGGTTGACCAGATGTCCTCCTTTTCCAGGACATGCCCTACATTTCACCCTTCTGTCCAGGAGGAATTTCAGTCTCACTCTTTCCCAGCAAAAGCTTTACTGCATGGTTTTCTGCAGACACACTGCTGCAAGGTGGCACTGAAAGTCTATCTTTCTCTATGCCTCCTTCACTATCCTTTCAAAGCTGATGCTGCTAAAAACATTCAGGTAGATGCAGGATGAGGAAATGGGGAGGGCTGGGGAACATAGAAAGACTTTGCGAAAAGGAGATTCTTTATCAGAGGCTGTGGGAATCAAAATATGCCAGTGTAGCAGTATAGATTCTCAAGGCGGCTTTTGTAACAGCCAGGCATATCTGCCAACGGACTCTTGCTTCCTTGATTCTGTGTGTGACAAGGCATAGCTGCCAAGTGGGTAGCAAGCATGAGCTGTGCACAGGGAAATGTGAAAAGGAAAAAGGTCACACATTTTTGCTCTGGAAAAGGTACCACCTCCCCTTTCCTGTAACTAAATTTCTTCCCATGTCACCAGGGAGGATTGGCAAATCCATGATTCCTGCATAGCCAAACACAGCTAAGGTGCTAAGATTCATAAAAACATTCTGCAAAAGTTACTCAGGAGACTACCATTGACTCTTTGCTGGTCTCACATTTGAGAAGTAGGCAATTTTTTTTTGTTTCTTTTAATAAACACAAAAATATGTTGCCTCTCTTTCCAAGTGGCTAATCCCAACAGCTCAGCTGCACTCTTGGAAGAGAGAACCCTGCTGGAAATGTTGCTATGTTATGAACTAGGGTAATTCTTGGGACTTTTTTCATAGTGCAGGTGTGGACAAAATGGCTGTGTCTCTTGTGGTCACGGTCTTGATGCAGGTTAGGGCAGATTAGGCTGGGAATCCTGGTTCCAGCAGGCCAAATAGGGCCTTGTTTACACCTGTGAACCCACCCTCACTTCCTACCACTCACCCACACAGCTTCCCTTCTGGAAACAGAGATTTAAAAAACAGCTATTTTTTGCAGCAGTGATTTTGCATTAAGACAAGACAAATGTTGTGGACTCTATTTTGCTCCTCCTTGGGTGGTTTTATAAAACAAAGTTTGCATTTGTTCCGTAGTTATGGGTTGAATGGTTTATGGGGACTGGAGTTGGGGGTGACAATTGGCCTTTGGGCCTCTGGCACTTGCATACCCCATGCAAGATGGTGACTGTGATCTTGTTTTCTCTCTATGTGTATATATAAATTTGTGTGGAAGAAGAAAAATCAGATGGGTGATTTACTCCAGGCCTGACATCTAGAAAATGGTTAGAAGATAGCAAAGCTATCTGCTGTCCCTCCCAGAAAATTAGCAATTGCAGCCTGAAGGCCTCTGTATTTAGAATCTGTCTACTTTCTCATTATGACTGTTTACAACACTCCTCCTCCCTTGCTACCCTTTGCTTTCTATTCTATATGTTCACCTTTCCTTCTGTCTGAAGAAATTCTGCTTATATTCCTGGAGGGCCTGACCCTTTCTTAGCTTTAGTTTATGTTCCTTTGTTCTTCTATTTGACATTACCTCGAATAGTCTTGTAGAATCTCACTTCCATTCCCTTCAGGATTTTGTATTTTTCAGTGAGACATCTGCCTCCACCATCCCCATAACATATGCTTCATCTACCAAAAAGTATGTTTCAGTTAGATTTTAAAAAACTTTTCTAAGGCCTCTAAATTATTTTGGTTTGGCTTTGAATGCATCACTTGCATTTAGAAAGAAATCCCTTGACCGCAGAGATTGTGTGGATTGTGTTTTCTGTGTGTATGTGTGTACACGTGCATGCACGCAAGCACATACACACAAAACTAATCAATTGAGTAATATTTACTTCCATTAAACAGTAGCCTAGGCTCTACTGTCTGGATCAAGCCATAGTACTTTACCTACTTAACTGTTGGGTCCAATGAAATGCCCACTTTAAATTTGCTGGTATAATTTTTTGTAATACTCCTTTCATTATCACTAATTTTTAAAACGACAACAACAAACATGTTAGAAATACTGTACTTTTCAAACCTGGAGATCTGTTTCAACTCCTTATTTTGCATGAATGTAGATTTCATCCATTCTCCATGAATGCTCACTGCTGAAGTCTTTTCCATCCTTAATAATAATAATTTGTTTTATTTATATATCACTATTCCAAAGATCATAGCGGTCGGTGAACAGCAAGTAAGCTAATTAGCAAGTAAGCTAATTTGCCCCCAACAGTCTGGGTACTCATTTTAGCGACCTCGGAAGGATGCAAGCCTGAGTCGAGCTGGGGCCCTTTTGCTGGTCTTGAACTCGCAACCTTGTGGTTTTGAGTGAATGGCTGCAGTACAGGCATTTAACCACTGCGCCACCAGGGCTCCATGTTATCAATATTTGTGCTTTGGGATTTTCACTGATCTTTTCTTCACTTCCAGCATCAAGATTCCACTATCAAGATAAAGAGTTGGCTTCTTTTTTCCCCCTAATGCCAGTCAAACTCCTATGCACACTTTCTTTCAGGTTCAGAGCTTTGAAAAGTTCTTTTCTTACCGTGCTATCTAGAGAATTCTGGGGAGTGTAGCTGAAAGTCATAACTTTTCAAACCTCTGTTCAAATACATCATGAAACTATTAACTGTTGGCTAAATGTTATTATTTCCATTAATTATTTCTTAATTATTTATAAATCCTATTCTGTTTGGTGATGATACTTCCTCCAAACTCTTCCTCCTGTGGAGGAACCAGGATGGTTTAAAATTCAAAATGTGACCAAAAAAAAGTAACAATGGTCATCTTAGTTCTCATAATGTTCTCCTGACTGAGTTTTCCCTCACATCAACTCTTTCCTTTACTTTCTGTTATGAATGCTACTGCATGCCTGATTTTCTACCACACCTATGTGAACATGTTGTTCTTCAGCACCACTTCCATTCATCTTCCATATACACTGAAAAATTCTGTCTTTAACTGTCTTCAAATAATTTCCTTCACTTGCTTCTCCTTTTTAAAGAAAATCTTCTGCCAAATATTTGTTCCTATTCTCTCCATTCTTGTAACATGTAAGTTGCATCCAGAACTGAGTGGTTCTCAGCTCTGAAAATCTGATGATTCCATGGGTGGAAAGAGGGAAAGTTATCATTTCTGTGGATTTGCCCTCCTCCCTGCAACCTACTGTGCCTCCAAAAATTTGTCCTGACATGAAAGCCTCCAAAATAAGACGTAATATGTGTTAAGGAAAAAGCAACATGGGATATACAGTGAATGAAATAAAACATGTATGTGAGAGTCAGGATGACTCAGCAAGAGCAATTAGAAGCCACACAGGTGTAAAAGGTAATGCAATTAACAAGTCCTAAATGCCAAGGACAGAAATGTAAAATGGATAATTGAACACACCTGAGAATTGTTAAAGTGGACAGGGTGAGATGATGAAATCATTAATTATGGGATGAACCAAGAGAACCAATGAAAATGGTTGTACACGCCCACTGGGTGGAAACAGACAACAGTGGGTGGTATCTTGCCATGACTATAATAATGGCTATGAATTCCAATGTATTTTGTGGGTAGTAGTTGTGGAGGAGTATTGTTGTATTGGAGTTGAGTTGGATAGTTTTGGAACTGTATATAGTAGAATAAAGTAGATCTTTTATATAAGACTACTGAGTTGTCTGGTGTCTTGGGTGAAGCTACAAGAGCCAGCTGGATCCTGAAGAAGGGTGAAGACTTCTGTGGAAGCAAGAGTGAGAAGGCTTGGAGAGTTTGTCAGGGTCTTCAGCCTATTCTCTGTAACTCTGCTGCTTTAGAGCAAAGCTTTATCCACTGGCCAAAACTGGTCAGCGCCGGTGCGTAACAAGGTGGTGAGTTCGAGCCAGAGGTGAAGAGCTACAACCCCCATCATCCCTGACAATATGGATTTTCCTCACAATATCCATTGAAAGTAAAGTTGGCATTCCATGTCTATGGATTTTTTATCCACAGATTCATCCATCTGCTTGTTGAAAACATTCCAAAATGATATACATTCTAAAAAGCAAACTTGAATTTGCTATTTTATATAAGGGACACCATTTTACTACACCATTGTATATATGGAACTTGAGTATCCATGGAATTAGATAATCCACGGAAGGTCCTGGTACCAAACCCCAGCAGATACCAAGGGCCTAGTGTACTTTCTTTTAAAACATGCATTTCTAAACGCATTTGCATGCTGAATATTTTTGATCTTTTCAAACTTACTTAGACACATTTTTAAAGCTAAGAACTGTGCAGCAACATTAGAGAATCAGAAAATCCACTGGAGGTGCGGATCAGGTCCAATAATGTCAAAATATCAAATTCCTGCAGCTGCCCAAATTCTGGCATGCATTTATTTTCTTTGTTTTGATTTTTGAAATTTAGAGCTTCCCTTTGTGTTGCTGGCATATTTTGTGCGAATGAATGAACATTACTCAGCCCTTGTCCCATGGCGATAAACAGGATGTCATAAAGGTCAAAGCTGTAGCTACTAGTTTGCTGAAGGCTCACAGGAGTATTCAAAATCTGTGTCTGTTCTTAGAGCTGCCTTTGGTATTTCTTGGAAGATGAGGCATTCATATCAGTATATACAGCATTAGTCTCCGAACAGTAGATTCATCATCCCTATTTGGTGAGATCACATCAGCCAGCAGCAGAAAGAATTCCCAAGAGTCAAAGCCTCTTGAGCAGCACAGGATCAAAGCTGACATCACAGTTAGTAAAGGCATTATGGAGAAGGACAGAGACCTACCAGGTGCACATAGGCAGTGGAAAAATTCAGTGTTGGGTTTGTCTGAAGGGGAGTTTTGCAGGCTCAGATATTTTCTCTTTCTTGTTAATCAGTGTAGGTGTGTGAAACTGTAGTTCAAAATGATTTGACCATTGGGTTTGGCTCTTGGAGACCTGGGTTGAACCTACCCAGGCTATAATGTGTCTTGTTGGAGCACATGATCTTTCTCTCCGTCCAGATTGAAAACACTTCTTTTCAATTTGTTGTTGTTAAATGCCCTCAAATTGACTATGACTCATGGCAATCCTATGCTCCACTGCTCTGAGGCAGAACCTGTAAATTCAGTCCTGTGACCTCTCTGATTGAGTCTATCCATCTGGTGTGCAGTCTTCCTCTATTTTTGCTGCCTTCTACCTTCCCTAGCATTATTCTTTTACTGAGTCATGCTTTCTCATGATGTGTCCAAAGTGTGTCAGCCTCAGTTTTGTCACCTTGTCTTCCAGGAACAGTTCAGGTTTAATCTATTTTTGGCCATCCACAGCATCCTCAGCACTCTTCTCCAGCACCACATCTCAAATTCGTTTATTTTCTTCTTACCCGCTTTCTTTACTGTCCAGCTGTCACATCCATACATAAGAAGAATCGGATTTTTAAAACATGTGATTTGACCTCTGAATTGAGATTGCAGTGGAATTGGGGGAGGGGGGAAGGGGTGGGGGTAGGTTGGTGGGTGGTCATCTAGATCAGGTGGTCATCTAGGTCACCTGATTGTTCCCTCCACAACAGAATAGCTCAATTTTTTTTATATCACCACTCAGAAAAGGCGGTGTAGCCTTTTGTTGTTGTTGTTGGATTTGGTATTTGCATATGAACTTTTGTATACATTCCGTCACATAGATTCTCAGATGAGCATTTTGCCTCCCCCATCTGTACCAGCTTCAAAACACACATTTGCAGATCTCTTCCATCTCTAATGTCTTCACCTTATAGAAGCATAGGTGGGCAGTCAGAATAAAGGGAAAACAAAGGCTATTTGATTAAGTAAAAATATACTCATGCATTGTGGGAATCTAACCCCCCAAACAAACAAAAGCAAAATCTGCAGCTGCTGTGGTCATATGACAAGACATAAATTGAAATGGCAATCATGCACACCCAGTAGAAACATCCTCTTGCACCAATGTGGCTACATAATGGGGGGGGGGGGTTGTGTGGTTTTCCATATTGATTTCAATTTGGATAAGGGAGATTAGGGCACCAGCTTTTATTTCCATGCTAGGCATGGGATGCAAATGCACAGGGAAGGATTCTATTGCACAGCTCTGTTCCTGGGCACTCATCCTATACCTGACTCGGGCTTCTCCAGGACCTCTTAAAGAACAGGATTTTCCCATTCTTTAAAAGGTCTAGGAGAAGCCCAGGTCGAGTACAGGATGATTACTGCCTGGGGACAGGGCTATGTGATAGAACCCGGCCCTGTGCGTTTACATTCTGTGCCTAGCATGGGAATAAAAGCTGATGTGCTAATCTAAAACAGGGACGTATGGCAGTAAAGGGGTCAATATGGGCAGGGATACTACACAGTAGAGCTGGGATCCAGCTCCCATGTAGATTCTGCCCTGGACTGAAATTAGGCATGCTGTTCAGCAGATGTCCTTGGACACTGTCCTTCCCACCTTATTTCCCCTGCACCCAGTTTCAGCCAATATCATTTTCTATGGTTATTGTAAAGATGTAAGTATTGTAAAAAGACAACAATCTAGTATTCTAAAAATCACCATGAAAGTTAACTAACTTAGGACAATGGTGTCGCTAGGCTTGGTGTTACCCGGGGTGGCAACTCATGGTGTCACCCACCCCCATTGACCAATACCACACCATATGTTGTTGTTGTGTGCTTTCAAGTTGTTTCCAACCTGTGACAACCCTAAGGTGAACCTATCATGGGATTTTCCTGGCAAGTTCCTTCAGAGGAGGTTTACCATTGTCATCTTCTGGGGCTGAGAGATTGTGACTTGCCCAACCTGATCCAGTAGGCTTACATGCCCAAGCCACAATTTGAACCCTGGTCTGCAAAATACACCCCGATCTTCCAGCCAGGCTGGGGATGGGGAGACCGCTCTATTTTGGCAGGGAGGCAGGAGGGTGTCTCCCCTCTACCCTCAGCCTCACACACACACACACACACACACACACAGAGAGAGAGAGAGAGAGAGAGAGAGAGAGAGAGAGAGAGAGAGACCTACCTTCTGAACAGAAGTACTAAGATGTCACACCGGACTGTTAGCAGAAAACCACTTCTATCATGCTGCCTCTTGTCTTTCTTTTGTAATGGGATAAGGCCCTTAGTGATCGAGAGGAAGAGAATATGTGGCAACAGTTTCACCCACTCCAGTAAAGTGGCCTTTTTGGTGATTCTAAATACAGTACTCATTCAGAAAGAACCCAGTGGGTCAAAGCTGGAAGGGGATCTGTAAGGAAAAATATATAGTTTAATTTCCCCACTTGTTTTCATTAGTAATTCCCAAGGTTATTTTTAGTATTCATTAAAATTCTGTTTGGGTTTTTTTTAGTGAGTTGTGAACAGATAATTGCTATTTCTTGTTCTCATTTTCTTTCTCATTTATCTGAATGCAAGATTCAGCTTGTATTCTGGTGCCTTTAACTTCAGTGTTTTTCCTCAGATGGTATGTAATCTAAACACATACTATTTCATTCTCAAAGTAGCAGACATGCCAAATTAAAAGAGGTGGAACAAAAGGTGTCCATTTCACAGGCAACCAAATAACACATATACACCACAAAACTTTTTTGCCATGAAAATTTTATAAATTTTTAAAGTGTAAAACAAGAAAGGTGGGGGAAATTTGCTGGGACAGTTCTAGGAAACCAAAATGTAAATTAAAGTAGTATGTGATAAATTAATGGCTTCTTACTCAGAACACTTTTCATTTAAAGTCCTGCTCATTTTACATAATTAAAATGGATGGAACAAATGGGGCCCATTTATCTATTTTCTTCAGTTCATTTAAAAATAAATGCCTACTTCTAAATACTATTCCCCTGATGTCACTAAACTCATTTTTGATATGTGCCAAGTCATCTGCCATCTTTGTTATGCTTTTGCTTTTAGATTTGTTTGTGGAAGAGGTCTACATCTTAGAATACATATGTGTCTAGAGGAAGGGAAGAGAGAGAGGGAGAGAGAGAGAGGTAATTATATGGTACTCATATTAGCCATTTCATAGTATCCTGAAATCCATGTTCAGATATTACTAACTGGTTACAGAACTGATTGTGTTTGACACCCCAAAGGAAGAAAACCACACAATTTATTTATTATAGAATTCACAACTGATCCCCATTAAAAAGATTTCCAAGCATTGAACAAGAAGTTCAAAATACTCGTTGCAAAACAAAAAACAAAAGTTTATAATAAATACATAAGTGTCAGTCGAAACTAAGTGTAGAATTTGATTTTCACCATATCTAAAAGTATGCATATCTAAAAAGAGAACAGTTCAACAAATGTTCCAAACAGAATAAAGTATGCTCATATCTAATTTGAAATGCTTTCCATGGTATAGCTTAGAAGCTGGTACTAAAAACCCTAATACTGTTTATTTCCATCCAGATCTTCAGTATTTGTGAAGCCACCAGGAGCACCTCTTCAGAACTTTTCAGTAATCTGGATAGGATAATAAGAAAAAAGGTATGGCCTCAAGTATTCTGGCTTCTAGCATTCTGTTAATACAGTTCCTTTTGAGTGCCTGGCCCTGTGCTGTACAGTCCATAATTTTCCTTGGTTTAATATACAGACTGCTGATAGTAGTGAATCATGTTTGATGGTGGCTAATGTTCAACTGGCATAGATCAAAGAGCAAATATGATTGAAGATCAGCAAAGACTCTTCATTGTGCATATTATGTGGTGGTGAAGTTGGTAAACAATTCATATTATAGTGTGCCACTCCATTGCTAATATCCCCTTTATGGGCAACGCACAATGCACCTGGGCAATTTCAAACATTCTCAGAGGAAGCATATCCAGGGGTAGCCATTTATGCTATGTAGAAAAGTACAATAACATCCAAAATCCACAAAACAGTGATGCCTTTATTGGACCAACCAAAATGCTCAAAATACACGTTGCAAGGTTTCAAAGCTCCACTGGCTTCTTCATCAGGCAAAGAAGTAAACAATCGTATAGGAGAAAAAATATGTTGATATTAGTACCAAGTCTGCATTTTGTCATGATGTGACTGTACTCAGTTCAGGTGGTATGGAGGGAATTTCATGCAGGCAGGTCCCTCCTCCATGTGAATAATCCAGGAAATAAAAAAATTAAGTTCCATTAGCAAGACACAAAGAGATACTTGAGATGCAAATTGCCTCTGTCCTTGGTGAAGCTACAAGCTCCTTTGTACTGTACTTTATACTTTTTCCTCTGAGATGCAAGTCTTTGGCTCAATCTATGGTTGGGTCTGCACAGGCCAGAGCAACCCCTAGGATAGGGGTCGGCAAGCGGGCCACATGCGGCCCGCGGAGGCCTTTCGGCTGGCCCCTGCTAACTCCTGCTGCTGCCGCCGCCGCCACCGATTGCGGCTTTTCGCTGCTCCAGGCACCGCCATTTTATTTCTCAAAATGGCGGTGAAGTCAAGTGCGACCTTTTCCGTGGTCGTGCAAGACTTTGCCGCCATTTTGAGAAAAAAATGGCGGCGGCCTAGAGGCGAAGTCTCACGCGACCATTGGCTGCAGCCTCTAGCAGGCCTGCTGCGGCCACCGGAGCCCTTGAACAGCCTCTAGGAGGCCCGTTGCGGTCGCCAGGGCCCTGCTACAGGGCTCCAACAGCGGCAACGGGCCTCTAGGACTTTTTTGCTGGCTTCAAAAACGTTGCCTACCCCTGCCCTAGGACAATCCCCGGAACAACCCCTAGGTGGACCTGAAAATTAATTTTACTCTCTAGTCCTGGGTTGATGTACAGCATGGTCCGATGTGTCAAACCTGGGACTCTCCACATCGGGAGCCCTGGTGGCACAGTGGTTAAATGCTGTTACTTCAGCCACAACATTGTAAGTTCAATCCTAGAAGAGGGCATGAAGGTCCACTCAGGCTTCCATCCTTTCATAGGCTAGTAAAATGAGTACCCAGCTTCTTTGAGGCATAGAATCATAGAATCATAGAGTTGGAAGAGACCACAATGGCCATGCAGCCCAACCCCTGCCATGCAGGAAGTCACAATCAAAGCATCCCTGACAGATGGCCATCCAGCCTCTGTTTAAAGACCTCCAAGGAAGGAGACTCCACTACATTCTGAGCCAATTGGCTTACACATTGTAAACCATTAAGGAAGTGCTAGTTCACTGATAAGCAGTATAGAAATATACAGTGTTCCCTCCACATTTGCTGGGATTAGGGGTGAAGGACCCCTGTGAATGTGGAAAAACCACAAATGAAAAAAAAAGAACATTATTCTTTTTAACTGACTGAATAACTCCAAGGGCTCATTCCCATTTATATTTAAACCGGCTTGGGATTCGCCTAAACTCCGTGTTCATAAAGCGAGTTGCAATGGAGGACCTAGAGATTCCTAGAGAGAACACATTAATCAAAACTGTAAATAATCAAATCCTCAAAAGTCAAAGCCAAAAATGTGGAAGGCCACCTGTATTGCTGTTGCTATAGACCCTGACTTGTTCCTAACCTCATGACTTAAACAAAGGGTAGAAAAGATTTTGTTTTATTCTACTCCCCCTCCCATAACACATGTTTTTCTTGCTTTTTTAAAAAACATGGTAAATGCTTTGAACCTGCACCAGGCAGACAGGCAGGGGAATATGTGTTCAGTCACAACGTGGTCACTTCATGAGATGCGTTGAGTCACCACATGGTCATTTTGATATTTTTATTTTGGTGGAAACTGCCATGTTTGGTGGAAACTGCCATACTCTAAACTATTTTAACCCCTTTAATCTGTCTTTTAATTTGCATGTCCTTCAATATGTTTTTAACGTTTTAAAACTATTTGAATTATTTGTGCTGTTTTAAATTTGTATGCTTTATTGTAGACCACTCTGAGACTTTTGGATAAATGATGGGATATAAGTATTGTAATAGATAGATGGATGGATAAATAAAGAAATATGCATCACTGCTTTCACCTGAGAACAGCTTTGGAAAAACATTTCTGCTTGTGACCCTGTGCATATACAGGTTGAATATCCCTTATAGAATTATAGAATCATAGAATCATAGAGTTGGAAGAGACCGCATGGGCCATCCAGTCCAACCCCCTGCCATGCAGGAAATCCAGATCAAAGCATCCCCAGCAGATGGCCATCTAGCCTCTGCTTAAAGACCTCCAAGGAAGGAGACTCCACTACACTCCGAGGGGATGTGTTTCACTGTCGAACAGCCCTTACTGTCAGGAAGTTCTTCCTAATGTTGAGGTGGACTCTCTTTTCCTGTAGCTTGCACCCATTGTTCTGGGTCCTGTTCTCTGGAGCAGCAGAAAACAAGCTTGCTCCCTCCTCAATATGACATCCTTTCAAATATTTAAACAGGGCTATCATATCACCTCTTAACCTTCTCTTCTCCAGGCTAAACATCCCCAGTTTTGATATTGAAATATCCCCAAATCCAAAATTTTACACATGGGTGGCTGAGATAGTGACACCTTTGCTTTCTGATGGTTCATTGTACACAAACTTTGTTTTATGCACAAAATTATTTTATTTTAAAATATTACATATTGGTCCCAGGCATTTCAGATAAAGGACACACAACCTGTAGACACTATTACCTAGTCTGCTGGGTATGAGGGAGGGATGAGGGGCAAGTGTTACTTAGCAAGGACAAATGGGAAAAGAGTGGCAGCTACGTATGGGATTGAATTTAGCATGAGCAATCAAGGAAGAGGAAGAGAGGGCATAAATTTTATTGGCTGCTGCCTGCCACAGGCAGATTACTGGTTCTTCTGGGTGAGGGAGTTGGACAGAGACCTTTGGGAAGGCCAAAACAAAGGAAGTGAAGGCTTGTTGCTATCAGGGATAGAAATGAGTCTGTTATAGCTGCCCCCCCCAATTATTCTTTCTTTCCATTTCTGAACCACCCCCCCCCCTTTCCACTTTTCTTGGTTGGGTTGTGTAAAGTGAGGATCAAGTCAAGCCAGGGAAGATGAAGATAATGTAGAGTGGGGATCGGCAAAGTGCTCATTCAGAGATCAAGTGATGTTAACAATACAAATGAATGTGTTACAAATAAATAATATGACAACACACACACACACACACACATTGCTTTTGTGTGCCTTCAAGTAATTTCAGACTTACAGTGACCCTAAGGTCAAGCTCTCATGGGATTTTCTTGGGAAGTTTCTCCAGAGGGTGTTTCTCATTGCCATTGTCTGAGACGGAGCGAGTGCGACGTGCCCAAGCTTATCTAGGGCATTTCCATGGCTGAGCCAGGATTCAAACTCTGGTCTCCACTTCACCACTCAAACTGCTTCACCACTCTCTCTCTCTCTCTCTCTCTCTCTCTCTCTCACACACACACACACACACACACATACACACACACACACAAAATATCTTTTAAAATGTGTGTGTTCCTATGTTATATGCATGTGCACATGTATGGGGATTTTTTAAAAATGGGTCACTGCTTTTTCTGAATCTTGTGGTAAAGACACCCCTGGTAAGAACCACAAGAACATTGCAAACACATCCCTTCACTTCAAATTTATATTGAAAAGGAACCTAGTCTTTGCATGCCCAATGCAAAGTTAGACTCAGTGTCGCTTCCAAGGGGCAAAATGGGATTAAAAATAAACAGAGGTAGATTCACCATAGACTCAGGAATGCAGTATGCCCAGATGTGTAAACTACTAGCTTATATTTTGCAAATGTTTCCCTACATAATGTTCCTGACAGGTCCATTTAGGTTTCAATCATATTGTCCCTTAGCAAGGAGGATGTTTCATTGAACTTGATGTGTGTGTGTTTTGAATAGACATGTTCTGCACTTTTAGTTTCTTTATTGAAAGGGCCAACTTTTGGTTCAACTGCATAGCAAAATAACTTATACACGAAGTCTCTGCTCTTAGTAGGCAGGGGTTGGAGTGTAAAGTACTACTCAGTTCACTGCTAAGGCCCATCACTTTCCATGGAAATTATAGCAGCATTAAGCTCAGTGTTGGGCTGCCACTGAATTCAGCATCTTCCTGAGTATACTCTCATGAAACCTCATCAACCTGTCATGAAGATGCACTTGCTTGTGCCGCCCCACCTTCCACTATTGGCAGCCCATGATGTGGAACAGGAGTGGGGAAGGGCAGCACACAAAACAGTGATATAATAACATGGGTAGATGTGTCTAAATGGTGCTGGGAGACACCCACCATCTACTGAACACAATGCTTTGTTTTGTCCTTACCTCTTAGTAGTTCTTCTTAGCATTGGCAGCCTGAAGCACCATGGCTGGAATTCCTCACAGGCTACTTAGGGTTTGTGTACATGATTAAAATACTCATTCTGTTCACATAGAATGCTACCTTGTCACACTCCAAAGGAAGTTGGGCTTTTTGCAGCCCTCCCTCCCCCCCCAAAAAATCTTGTCAAACTCTATAGAAAAAGGAACTGTGGCTTTTATTGGAGTGCCAGTGAAGATGTGGATTATCACATGTATGCCCATGCATTGCTATGCATAGCTGGTGCTTTTTGGCAGAGAGAGGGCTGATGGGTGGATGGGCGGGAAAAACCATCACATGATTGCTTCCTACCAGGAAGCAAAACTTCCCAAGTGTCTTATTGTGAATTGACAGTAGCATCATTTTGAGCATGTATGCACTTTAGTGTCTGTGTACCGAGATGCTCATGTGCATTTGTAGTATTCTTTTCAAAATATAAAAAACTTTTAGCCCCAACATCCTTTTTGAAAGTTTTTTTTTAAAAAAATTCTTATGCTAAGTATATGTAGGCCTTGGATATTCTCCTGGGCATTTTTGGATTTTATTTTTTTGGAATTTTTTCATTGCCATAATGGCTGAAGCCCAGAACTCATGGCAAATGAAAAGTGGCAGAGGTATCTTCTGGAAACATCAGGAGACATTGGACCGCATTGCCTTGTGGGGTGAGGGGAAGCAGCTCTGGGAATGCCACCAGAATATTGATCTTTTTGAAAAAAATTGCCACTGAGATGAGGCTAAAGGATGACTTTAGCCATGACTGGACTCTTATGTATGCATATCTTAGTACATCCTGATTCCCCAAACTTACTTTACTGAGAGAAGGTCTGTTCTGCTGGCAATCAGGGTGTGGTTGAATGACATTTCCATCCTTTCTTCTGCCTATGAGTGAAGCCATGACATAGATGTACAACAAGTATCCTGCTTCTGATTGTTGTAGCTTCACTTGCAGGTGATGGGTGTGTGTGTGGAAACATCATTCATGTGCACCCCAGTTGCCAGCAGAATGACCCTTCTTCTTTCAGTGCAGCTGATGCTAAGAAACATAGGTGGGGGCAGTTATGATTCTGACAACAGTGCCAAGATTGTGACTACATAGCCATCATTAGTGCAGATCAGTTATAGGTGTGGAACTCCAGGTTACATATCCTTAAGTGTGATACTGAATTCTGGCCCATGTTCCTATCTTAGGAGATAAATGGATGTCCAAGTAGCACCTTCTTATATTTGTGATTTATTTTGGTATTGCTACTCAATCAAAAATCAGAAGAAGACTAGGACTTGGAAAGGCAATTATGAAGGACTTAGACAAGGTCCTGAAGTGTAAAGATATATCATTGAATACTAAAGTTAGGATTGTCCATGCCATCATATTTCCCATTTCTATGTATGCTTGTGAAAGTTGGACAGTAGAAACCTGATAGGAAGAAAATCAACTCATTTGAAATGTGATGCTGGAGAAGAGTTCTACCGATAATGTGGATTGCTAAAAAGACCAATAAATGGGTCCTAAGGCAAATCAAGCCTGTAAGCTCCCTAGGGAGCCAAGGTGACTAAACTGAGACTATCGTAATTTGTCTATATCAAGACAGGACTCACTAGAAAGACAATAATGTGTGCTAAGAAGACATTAAGAAAAGAGGGAGACCACAATCCAGACTCAGTCAAGGAAGCCACTGCACTGTGTCTGCAAAACGTGAGCAGGACTGTTGATGATAGGCTGACTTGGAGGTCTCATTCATTGGGGTTGCCATTTGACATCAGTAAACAACAACAAACACATTAAACAGCTCAAAAGACTCCCCCTCCTCAGGCTTACCATCTTAAAAGACATGGCACAAAAAGGAAAAGGGGCAGGGAAGGAAAAGGAAAACAACAAAAATCACGTGCAACTTCTTGGTATTATGAATTTCCCCTTCCTGGTGGAATGGCTGCTAGATGACATATGGGATGAGAAAATGACCAATGGAGCTGGCTTCTCTGGAGGGCTATTGGGGATTCTGTTTTCTTCTCTCCCCTCTTCTTCTCAGTGTTGAGCCCTCCATTACACAGCAGAAACACTGGACATATCCTAGGACCTGGATGCTCAGCCCAGGAGGCAAACTGTGAGGGTTAACAAAGGTGGCAATATATTCTCAACCTGCCTGTGTGCATAGCAGAGACTGATGTACACAAAGAAAGCAACACATGCCAAATCATTAAAGGAGAGCCACCTGGACATGCCCCCAAATTTATGTAGCAGTTTGGCAACTGTTTTTAAATCAGGTAGGAGATGGTAAAGGCCAAAAGATGCACTTTGGTCAACTAATCACTGCAAATTGTATCTTATGAAATGGAAAACAATTACAATATATACCCAACTATAAATTGATCTCATGTATAAGCCAAAGGCAGCTTATGTGGATAAGTCCAGGGTAAAACTAGGGGTATGTAACAAAGTATCTAAAGGATGAAGCAAAATAAAACAATGCCAAAAAAAACCCTTACAAAATTCCAGCAGGCATAATTGTTTGTGCTCACCCTAATGGTTGGATGGATGAGATAGTTGGGGTTGTGGTGGTGGGGGATCGGTGTTTCCATGATAGATTACACTCTTGTCTGTCACCAGAGGATGGTTCCTTTAAAAAAAAAAGAGTTAAGGTACTACATTGACCTGTGGATAAATCAACTCAGGTTTTGGGATCAATTTAAAATTTCTTGACATGAGTGCTTGAGTATATACATGGCCTTTCATTCTGCATACTATTATCATATTTAACATTGTTACAGAAACATTCAGGAGCAATGTTCATTTTGGGACCATGATGTTAGCTTTTTTTTCCAGTCTTTCTCCGGCATGCTAACTTTAATATCTGTAAGACTCTGGAGGCAGTTTCCCCCCCTCCTTCCTTATCACAGCCACTATGAATCCTCGGTATCCTCCTCAGTACTAATTGTTGGGAATGAACGCAGGGTACTTCTTCATGAGCAGAATCCCAATTGCAAGCCATAATTAATAGTGTTATAGTCTTCAAGGCCATAATGCTCATCAGTTATTAATTAGCAATTCATTTTGCTGAATAAATAACACTTATGATTGATGATGGAACTTGTAATTGGACACTGGTGGTATTCCTCGAGGGAACCACATTTCTGCAAGTATTTAGTGGTGACACCGTAACAGCAAAGAAATCTATGCACATTTAAGAAAGTCTGCTTCAAGTGACTGTGCCATGGTAGAGAAAATAAGTTGTGTGTGTGTGTATGTGTGTGCAAAGAGGAGGGCATAAGGGCAGGAATAAAACTGGGAATATTGGGTTGAATTCATACGAACAGTGCAAACCTATGCACTGCTATTAATTAGAAGGAAGTCCAATTAAGTTCAGTAGAGCTTAATCCCATGTTAAGGGAGTACAGCTTTGCAAACATGACAGCCATGCTTTAGATGCATTAAATAAATGGTCATAACTAATTTATCTGATTGATTAGTCTGGATTCAGCCCATTTACCACTGGCAATCATTTGTTTCCAAAGACAACTAGGTTAAAAAGGAGGTTAAGGGTGTAATGAAACTCCCTTTTTCCCATCCACTCTGCTACTAGTTATGAAAGGAAAAGATTAAATTTACACTCAGTACATGACCTGGTACCTTTGTTCTCAATTCGCATCCCATTTCAGGCTTTTCTGCAACTAAACTGGAAACTCTGTTTCAAGTGACTGTGCCATGGTAGAGAAAATAAGTTGTGTATGTGTGTATGTTTGTGTGTCTGGCACTGCCCCTCTTTCTGACGATTGCTCTGTCCTTCCTTCTTCAGAATCATTTTCTCTTATATTCATATATTTCTCTTATTACACTCATGGACACATTAAGTTAGGCAATTTAAAAATTAAAAAAATTAAATTTATAAGAAACCTGGGGCGTCTCTTTTCTCCTCCCACTGAGTCTCACCCCACTTATCCTATCTCTTCAGCATTTTAATGGGACACAGGCAAATGTCACAGCCCATTTCTGCCAAAAAGCAGATGTTTGGGGAGCAGTGGTGTCACCTGGTGCAGCCTGCACCCTCACACTCCCTAGTGACACCACGGCTGTAATGTTCTTTAGATTGGCTATCTTTGACAACTGCAAACTTCAACTGGTACAGAACATTAGTAAGGCTGACTGATAGCGAGGGCCAGAAAGTCAGAGTGTGGGCTTTACTTTGTTTGGACTTGTTCCCAGTACATTTCTGGGCCCAATTGATTGTAGTGGAACCAACCTGTAAAGTCCCTAAAGGCTTTTAGAAACTATGTTATTTAAAAGGCTGCCTTTACTCCTGTGTAAAGGATTAAGGTGAGCTTTGAGGTCCTTTTTGTGTGCCCGCCTTTAAGATCAGCCAGTCTTCTTATTGGTAGCCCTGTGGTTATGAAACTCCTTGCCATATAGATTATGTTTAATTCCTCCAGCTCTGGCATTCAAGTGCATCTTCATGTATTCAAGTGGATACATCTCTTCTATGTTGCCTTTCCTTAATGTGCCTTTCTTAATATGTTTTGAGCTATGTGATTCTTAGTTGTTTTGAAACTTGAGCTTACAAGGTTACCTTAAAACTACAAAAATTGCCTTGTAATATTTTATATTACTTGATCTGTCTTCTTTCTGGATGATCCTTTGTGAGAACATGGCCCTACAAGGTGGCCTGTAAAATATACCTATGGAGAGACACTGGTAAAATTGAATGTTCAGAAAAGGTAGGGACTGCCTGATGAGTGCCTATAAAAAGGAGGAGCCATTAAGAAGGAGGAGTGTGCCATAGAACTGCCAGGAATGCAGCTGGAAATAAGGGTTTACCCTCAAATGAGATTCAGATTCCCATATAAGGAGGAAAGATTTTAGAAGGACAAAAGAAGTCCTGTGAAATCAGTTTAAAGTGTTCCATTCTTTGAGCGGTGGAGAGCCAGTAAAGGGAATGCTCATATCCACCATATTCTGTAGAACTGTGATTTATGAATAAAGCTAGAGTTTTACTGGATTTATACTCCTAATGAATGAGCTTTAATGGAAGGTGTGTGTAGAGAAATAAAACACAGTTGAAGTATAACTGAAGTCATTAAGTGAACTGGAACCAAGTCAATTTTTTAATAACTAAAGTGATGTACACTTTGTAACCACAAGCTTTGAGAACCAGTTACCAAAAGAGATATCATAAGTTTTTCCTGTAAATAAAAGTTACTTTCTTCTTGTTCACAGAAGAGTGGCTGGAAGTGATTTATAAGTAGCAACATCAAAAACACACAGCACTGAGCTCTAAATTTTTATAAATGAAGTAAGGCACCACTAAGAAGTAACTTGTTTTCCTAATGAGTTACTTTGGTAACCAATTTCTTTCTTTCTTTCTTTCTTTCTTTCTTTCTTTCTTTCTTTCTGAGTGATGAACTGGAACCAAGTTCCTTTTTTGCTTGTAACCCCCATGGCTTTAACTTACCACTTTTCAATGGACTGGGAAGGGGTTGTATGCTTGTTTGTTACAGTCACCTATCTTTGCTGTCTCAGTCTGAGCAATGTGAGGGAGAGGAGGAAAAGTCACGTGGGTGGCTGCTTTGAAAAGCAATCCGGTGGGATTGTTTTGCAATGTTATTTGCATTTTCTTAGAATTTTCAAGGTGCAATTTCCAAACTGGCCACTTTGGGAATAATATCTTCTTGTATTTTTCAGAGACACAATAGTTACAGTAAACTATTAATAATGAGTGTTCATTAGTAATGAGTAACTTTCTGGACTGAGAGTCAGCATGATGTAGCAGTTTGAGTGCTAGACTAGATTCTGGAGACCAGAGTCTGACTTACTTCCCGGCCATGAAATCCACTGAGTGACCTTGGGCAAGTCACATGTTTTCAGCCTCAGGGGAAGGCAATGGCAGACCTCTTAGGGTCACCATACATTGGAAACAACTTGAAGGCACACAACAACAACTTTCTGGACTGCAGTAATTAGTAGTGACCTGCTGTGTGGTCAGAATAATGAATAAAGTAACACCTCCTTTTAGAAAACCACAGTGCAAGTTCTGGAAGCAGATAAAGAAGCCACAGTTGCTCTCTTTTGCTTCTCCTGCTGCTCCATTTGCTCACTCTTCCCTGAAATATCATGTACTTGGAATCTGGTTTGCAAAAATGGCAAGCAGGTAGGTGGGAGTGGAAAAAGCTAGGACTGATTCCTCTCCTATTTCTTCAAGAGTTTTAATAATACAGAGGAAAAACTCAGGATTCAGTGTGACAACTCTAGAAAGTATATGCAAAACTTTGTACAAGTTATCTTAAAACTATGTGATGGTACTGGATATACTGTACTTCATACTATTCAAAAATGTCAAGAGATTTGGAGTATAATATCTTTTGTATACATATTTAAACATACTTTGTATATATTTTATCAACCTCTTCTCAAGTTTGAGACAAAATCAGTGATGTTCAGCCTTTCATATCTTTAGTCTCACCTGTCTCTCTCTCTCTCTACATATATCCAGGTCCCACTAAGGGAGAAGGGGTCATCTACATTGTAGAAATAATGCAGTTTGACATCACTAAGTGCTGTACTTCCATCCTGTGGAATCCTAGGATTTGTAGTTTTACAAGGGCCTTAGCCTTTTCTGCCAAAGAGTACTGGTACCTCACACAACTACAAATTCCAGGATTCTGTAAGATGGAGCCATGGCAAAGGACAGTTTATGTTTATAATTTAAAAGTAAGGTAAATATATATATATATATCATTTAAAGGCATACAGTGCAGTAGTATTGTAGGGATTAAACACAAATAAAAATAGTAAGTCCATTAGTGGTGGAAAACTAATAATAACGTGGAGCATAAATTTTACTGCTGTGGTAGCTGTAAAGCACAAAGAATATGAATAAAAATGATAATGATATTGTTTATTGCTAAGATTAAGGTACTTGTGTCCTACCTAGACTTCATGTATTTCCCACCAATAGCGTATGTACCACTGGTTGACAAAAACTGATCTAGAAAGGTTAATAGTGATTTAACGGAGAGTAGCAGAAGAAGGGGGAGGAGAAGGATTTTAGTAGTAGTAGTACTTGAAGTTGCTGAAGTTGTTGCTGGAGTGATAAGTGTTTGAACTCATGTCATATATATCGGAGGGGGATTATTTGCGATTACATTTGGGATTGGGCCCTTGTGTTTCCTACTAGGGCACATATGGTAACTTGTCTCTTAATGGCAATGACAGTAAAAAAGAGAAAATAAGCTGATGGATTTAACTAGGTAGTCAACAAAGCGGGCAAGTATACCAGGTCAGCTGCTGACCAGATGCTGCCTTCAATTAATATTCCAACCCTAAAAGACATTTATTGCTCACTTTAGAATGCAGAGCAGCTGAGTCATAAAAACAGGCCACAAAAAAAAAAAGCAGGAAAAAAAACTTGTTTTTTTTTAAAATTCCACTTTTAAAATGATCATAGTTTGGTTTAGTATACATAAAAGAAATACCTCTTCTCTGCGTATCAGAGACTAAGTGGGAGTGTGTGTTTGAACAAGAAATCCTAATGTGCTTTGTTTCAACAGTGCTCTCTTTCCCTCTCTTCCCTCCTCATCTCTCCCCTTTTAAAAGGGTTAATAAACTCCAAGATGTTCTTTCTAGCCAAATGTGTCCTATGCTCTCTTTTAAGGGAGTAGAGAAGCTGCAAAGGAGCAAGTTTTTAAAAGGAAACCCAGAGATTGTGTTGTAATGCTAACAGGCAATTAACAAACTCATGGGTGTTAATTATCTTCATACTGTATCATGTTCAATTAGCTCCGGCTCTGCAACAAAGGCAACCATGAACAATTGCTTTGATAGGCGTACAGTACTTCATTTGTAGTTAATCGCTTTAAGCCTCGCTGTTGCTAGGCTACCTTGGTCTCCAGAGATAAAAAGCTGCACAGATGCACTATGTTTAAATGACTACAGAGAACTGTTTAAACTCAAACCATGTATAACTCTTTATCGATTTTACACAGAAGATCTCAGCTCTGCTGATAAGGTTTTGATATATTTTTCCTGCTACAAGCCAGTTCCTTGGAGTATTGCAAGAGGGTCGGGGCGGGGGGGGGGGGGAGATCTGTCAATATGCTTCTATTATGATCTCTTGATCTGTGGCTATAAAAACCCTTAGCCACAGCCCTTATTATAAAATAATGGAAGACGCTATATTTGATTCCCCCACCCCATACGCCATCCTCTTCTTTTGCTTTAATGCATGGAGATCTCCCGCCCCTTGCCTTTGGGACTAATTTTCAAAGTGTTCCTTGGAATATCTTTGCCTTAATATAATACAGAAGAATTTCTAGCACTAATTAATTTGATTGACTCTCAGCAGGAAGGGATCAGCTGTAGCATCATGAACTTTAACAATAACTTCCAACTGATGGGCAGTTTGCATCAATAAGGCCATCACTAGCCTCCCTCACCTGTCACCAGGCGGAGAATGAGCAATAACCACCCCCTGCAGATGCACTGCTTAGCACTTTCTGCCCGATTAGCAATTTATAATGGTGATCAAGAAACAGTCAGTGGCAAATCAAGACAACTGTCTGGCTGCCTCTTTAATTGGCCTTCTTTTGTTTTTGATAAATGGCTCGTGACTGCTGTACAGCCCTGTCAATTTATTTATTTATTTGTTTGCGTATTTAAAAAACACAACAACTTTTTAATAGGCCACTGTGATTAGACTACCAACAGATACTGGGTCAGAACTGAGGGAAGGTGCAAAAAGTGTTAATTAATATCAATGATAGGCAATTATTAGTTAGACAGAAGGACCGACTAACTGTGTCTTCTAATGGCTCAGAAAGCTAACATGAAGGGGGAAGATGGCCAAATTAGCATAACTGTGCGTCCGCGGCTGCAGCCTGCCTGGTGGATCCTAGTAAACATCTGCTATGTTAGTCATTCAAATTGAATTCTGGCTTTTGGAGTGATAGTTCCCAAATCATCTATTCTTCTTGTCCATTTCTAGTGACACACACAATACCCAAGTGAAGGACAGGCCCCTGTGACTGAGTGTCTTTCCATTCAAGACTTAAATTGAAAGTGTGGACGTGGGACTCAAAACAGTGAATATTATATGTTTCAACTTCCATTTTCAAAAGCGCTGCCATTTTGGCTGGCCACTGGTGAGACTGTGAAATGAGAATGGATTTGAGCTTTCCTCCTGGGGATTTAGATGGAGCTGGAGTTAAATGTCTAGTGCAGCCTCTGCTGACACTCTTGGCACCAGTTTCCAGAAACAGACTGGTGGCCTGTGCCACCTCCCTTTGCTCTCTGGAACATAATAAGATGCCATTGTACCATCAAGTTAGGGGTTTTTTTAGACATATGTTTTTAATGCATACATGTACAACGTGAAGAGCAAAGAGTCAGAATACCAAAATGGCAGCAATGTTTGGAGGCTTAAAAGGGTCCAATGGCAGAGACGGAATGGGAAGTCAGTCTAGATGCATCAGCAACACACGTGATTGCTTGGGATAGAAATATTTTCAATATTTGAATTGCAGTATGCAATTCAAAAGATCTACCCCAGAATCCCAAACAATTAGAGATGATTTTGAGATGTCACTTTCAGGTCATGCATTATAGCTGATTTCTGGGGAAGTGACAAAATGGTTTGGCCCAAGTATTTCTAAAAGATTTTGGGATTTGGATTCCAGTCTTGAATCTGTCTAGAGAGCTTATTGCATGTTTTTACCTCTACCCATCTTAAATCTTAATTTGGGTGGCATCCTGATATTATCCAAGGTTTTGCTGCCTAATTTGCCACCTGAATACAGCCTGGGTCCATCCCTGCTTCCAAGAATGCTCCAGTGGAAACTCCCGGATCCAAAAAGAGCTGTGAGGAGCACTCCTGGAAATGGAGATGGTCTTGGGATGTATTTGAGTGGCAAATTAGGCAGCAAAAACCTTGTGATAATATCAGGATGCTGTCCAAATTAAGATTTAAGCAGGATAGAGGTGAATCGATCATTAAGCCATGTGATAAGCTCCTAGCTCAAGTCTGTTTGGGCAAGAAGATCATATGGTTCTACTGTGGTTGCACTCTCAAAATCAAATAAATAAATAAATCTTAGAGGAAAGAGAGGATTCCTAATAAGCTCTCCTACTTCTTTAGTGTGTCTCTGCTTTGTTTACTTTTAATTCCCTGCTACAGCCATAGACCATTAACAGTAGCCTTCTACCAAGGGGAGGCCATTGCTTTGCTGACATAATTTCCTCTCCTTTCAGTGTGGCTGTAAGGCAGTTTAGAAGCAGTGCTGCCCTGTCCAGAGGGCATAACTCAAGGTTAGGATCACTGTGTTAAAGATGCAGATAACATCCTGTAGCCTTAAACTGAACTTCTGTAATTTGACAGTTGTCTGATAACTTGCTGGGATTGTAAATCAGATAAGCCTATAAGGAGTTTTGCTCTGAGCCCACTTGTTTGTTTTTTAATGTTGCAGGAACCCTCAAAGCATTCATGATATCTAGAGATTTGAATCTTTATGTAGCTCAGATGGCCTGACTGACCTTTTCATTTTCTCATTTATTTTGCATAATTTATTTCACTAACCCATCAGAGAGTTAGCAGAGAAATTCTAAAAGGTACTTGGCGAAGAAAGCATTTGTTCCAGAAAATAAAGCTTGCGGTTCCTACCATGGCAAGTTTAGCAAGAGGATCTAACAAAATGAGACTGACCACCCTGTAGCCTGCCAGATTATAGAATATTCTCATGTGTGGGACATTTGTTGTGTGTTTTCAAGTAATTTCCCACTTAAGGAGACCCTAAGGTGAACGTATCATAAGAGCTTCATGGCAAGTTTTTTCCTTCCTCTTGAGCTTGAGAGAGTGTTACATGGGGCAAAATGGGGAGGACACCACTGACTATAATCTATGCTTCAGCATAGTGATCTGAACTTCAGATCTGGATGAATTCAAAGTCTAATCAAACTGGTCTGGACAAATTCAAGAGATGTCCATAGTGTGATTCCTCTGAAGCTGGATATACAAAATATTCTGAAAGATTTGCTGGCAATTTAGATTCTGATGGATACAGACAGTGTTTCTTTACAATTAAATGCATTTCGCCCTAAGCCTTTCATACTAAAAAGGCCCCAGGGTGAGGAGAACAGAGAGCATACTGTATATGACTATGTGTAAGTCTAGGAATTATAGTAAAAACATTGATAAAAAAACCCTAAGTTGACTTATCCATGAGTCAATGTAAGTACCATACTTTAACTCCTATTTAAAAAAGAAATTGTTCCCTGGTAAGGCAAGAGCGTAATTTGTCCTGGAAGCATTGCCCTCCCCCCCAGTTCTCCCAGCCAGCCAGCCTTTAGTATGAGCACAGACAGTTATGCTTGCTGGAATTTTATAAATTCTTTTGCATTGTTTTTCTTTACTTCATCCTTTAGATTCTTTGTTTCATGCCCCTAAGTTTTACCCTCATCTTATCCATAGGACATATCAAAATCCATAATTTTGGCCCCAAAACTTGCCCTTCACTTGTACATGAGACCGACTTATAGTTGAGTACTGTATATACAGTAGTTTTGGGACTGAATGTCACCTCTCCCCCACTCTCTCCTGGGCTTTCCAGTTCTAGTGCCTCTGTATTAGGATGCTGAGATAATATATCACAGGAATGCTTGTTACTTGTTCTCTGTCCCAAGGTAAGGAATGCTGAAAATGTTTTGGTGATTTCTAATAATAGTCAAAGATTTGAATTTCTAAACTGAAATGCGACTTTGGACCTGAGTTGGCCTGGGCAGTCTTTGAAAGAGTGTGAGCAGAATCAGGCTGTTTATTTAACTGGGGTCCAGACTGCAAAGTGGGTTCTTGTTATCCTCTGGGGTTTGGTTCCAGAACCCCTTGTGGATAAAAAAAAATCTGTGGATGTTCAAGTCCCATTAAACACAATGGCAGAGTAAAGTGGTGTGCCTTATATAAAATGGAAAAATCAAGGTTTGCTATTTGGAATTTATACTTTTTTGGAATATTTTCAAAATGTGGATGCTTGAATCAATGGATAAAAAATCTGTGGATAAGGAGGGCTGACTGTATGTTGTGGATAACACACATTGTCAATCAATATCTAGATAGCTAATTATTATTATTTTCTTATGACATTTGGATTGAGAAAACAGGTCAGTATGTTTCAGTTATCATTATTGCTCTTATTACCTAACACAATATTTTCATTTTTGAGAGAGAACCTACCACATAATGTTGTGGTGTGTGACTCTGTTCACTATCCAGCCAATCAGACAGACTCCCTTCCATGACTCTCCATTCCTTTATAATCTTTTCTGGTTTCCTGCCCTTCCCCTTTCAAGAGTCACTCAACGTTCTGTGGCAACTGTAAAGACATACAACTCATCATTTGTTTGGGAGAGTCCCCCCCCCCCAACCAATTCTTGAACTTGAACATCTGCAAACCTTGTCATTCCTCCCCTACTGATACTTGTGCATTGGTGGTATTGTTTTGGTTGCATTAGTGATGGAAATAATGTCAGAACATCAGGAATGAGTGATGATATGACAAAGAAAACATCTTTGTGCAGTATATTTCAGTAAAACCGCTTCCCGTTGTTTTGTTTTGAGATGATCTTTGCATCCTCAGAACCTGTTTCTCATATTTATTTTTGAAATTGGTAGATATTCATTAAGATATACAGTTTGTCCTGACACAAGTGGACAAGCTTTATCAATAATTTCTACTAATTATAGACCAGCGTCCTGTGTCAGAGTTACAAATATGTAACCTGGAGTTACACATTTGTGACTGTTAAGTGTTCATGTAGCCCTAGTTTAGGGATTATGTCAGGACTGTGATAGACCCCCAGACTCCACTTTCTGTGCAGCAGCTATTGCACTTTGCAGAGGTCTGTTACCCTGTTACCTGGCTGCCATTTCCACACTCCCTTGCATGAGTGATCTTTGCTGCAAGGGGGAATTGTGACAGGGACCTGTTTCAGCCTGTTGCAATAGGGATCGCTCATGGGAGTGGGTGGAAATGGCAACCATCTGCTTCTTGAGCAACAGGGAACAGATTCTCATTGACCACAGCAGCTGCTGCTTGGTAAGTGGGGATTGTGAGGTTCTGCTGGAATTTGGTGCATAGCATCGTAACTGCAGTGCTCACACGTTCGTAAAGAATGTACAGGATTCTGGCAATAATCTTTTTTTTTTTAAAAAAAAGCTTTATCATAGACAAGGACTTTGGAATATAAACAAACTTTTAAAAAAAAGTTTGGATCAGATTTAACATCTTAATTGAATTATTCTGCTAATCAGAGGGCAGAATATTTTGAATGACAAAACTTATCAGTGAATTTCTCTTACATTTTAAGCACAACCTTTTATTTATCATATTTTTTAACCTAACTTTCCACTACAAATAGCACTGAAGGTAAGTAACCATCATAATGAAATACTATTTGAAACAATGGAACCATTCATATTATTACCATGATTATATAATGATAAAATTATATAACTTTTAATAAAATTATATAAATTATATAGAGCCAGCATGGTGTAGTGGTTTGACCATTGGACTATGAGAGTATCCAGAGAATATCTGATGTGAAAGTTAGAAAAAGGACCTGTTGCAAATCCCTCTTGTGCCACCCACACAAGGGGTGGGTGGCAATATCAGGAAGCTGTTTCTCAGTCAACAGGGGAGCAGACGCCTGTTGATCCCAGTGGCTTCTTACTGGTATGTGGGGTTTGGGGTAAATTTTGTGGTCTTTAGGTAGCCCCTAAACTAGGGATTATGAATGTGTAACTAAGTACATATCTGTAACTGCCCAACAGGATTCTGAATAATAACAATAGCAACAACAACAGGGTTGACCTAGCATAAATATGGCCAAATAAATATGGGCAGAATGACCATAATACCTAGGAGCACATCTATGGGATACATTTATTTAGATTTGTTTTATTGTACTATAATTGTAATTTGGTGCCATGGTATATTCCCAGGCTCATATTTTGTTATGGGTGTCCTAAAAACGTTGGGATAAATCCTTTCCCCTTCCATTAAAACAACAAAAACAAATAACCAAAACTCAAAGCTTTCCAGAATTCCTTGCAAAGATGAATATCAAATCATCTTAAACCTATCGGGTACACAGACTGCAGAGCACAGGGCCCTTATGTTCCCTTCAATAAGTAATATCTCATACTTGGTTTTACAGGCTAAATGAAACCTCTTTTCTCAAAGATGTTTACTCTTGAGCTGTGACTAGCCAGTATATCAAGGAAAATGTCTGTATATGTGTATTTTAGTCCTACCACTAACTGTCATACTTTGATAAGTTCTTTTGTACTGGGAGAATGGACTATTATTTTTACCCATAATTTTTGCATTTATTTCCCTTTTTGCAGCTTTTCCACTCATAAGGTGTATAGAGAAACCTGGATGGATAAGTAGAGATCATGCTGGGACTACTGACCAACAGCTTGATTGCAACTACATCATTCCATGTATTCATTCTCCTTAATATGTCATCTCAATGATGGCTTACACCCATACATTATCAAAAATGACAAAAGGAGTGATAGGTTTGTATAAAACCTGGATGTGCTATTTTTAATATTATCAAATTAATATAGTTATTAGATTAGTGTACTGTGCAAAATATGAAGATAAATTCCATATACCTCACCCAGCACAAGAGCACAAATCTGCCTGATTTAAGCCAATGATAAGGACCCTGTTGATGGACTTCTATTACACCCATAATGTCTGTTCATTAGCAATGTTGACTGATGCTGATGGGACTTGATTCCAACAACATCTGGCATTTCAAAGGTTCCCCACTTTTTGATTCAGGTATCCCAGCTTCCCTGTTTATCCAGTAGAAAAAGATAAGCGTGAACTAACTCTGCTGTTTTCTGGTACAAGAAAATGGCTTGTGGAAGTAAAAGATGCAGCTAGTGAATTCGATAGACCTCCTCCTTTTCTTGATTAAGTGGACCTAAACTGGTGTTTTTCCATATACTTCTTGAGTTAATTCTTTGACCTTATTTCCTTTCCCAATACATGTGTCAGGCTAAACTCTCAAGATATTTAGGCCCCAATATCAAATTATGCAAAGCTGCAATGGTTGAGTTACACTATTTTCTACTAGCTCAAAAATGAACACAAAAATTGAAGCGTACATTTGAAGAAACACTACTGTTCTTTGTACTCTGTTTGTTTCCTTCCTCCCTAAGGCTAAGTTCTCGCTGTCAGAACTGGCTTAGTAATGCCACAGAAGCATTCTCTATAACTATCATGGTTAGCATTATTATTTTACACTTCCGAAAGCAACTCTGGGTGTTTCAGGGTAATAGAATCTGTTGAGAGAACAGTTATGGGATTAGTTCAGCCCTTCCCAAATCCTAGTAATTGGATTCTAGGAGATTTCAAAGGTTGTAAGGGGAAAAAATATTTCTGTAAGCATGGATATTGTTGCTTTAAAATACATATATACCCCTAAAGCAGCAACTGAAGCAAACCATTCTGAGAAATACAACATAAAAGATTACTGAAAGGACAGGAAGAACAGATATTCCCATGAAATGTTTATAAAAGCTACATAACCAAAAGATTTGCCTAATCTGACAGTTGACACTGGTCTGTGTAACAACAATGTACAGAATGGAATTATTTTCCATGGCCTAAAGTCAATTGCTGGTCCTAATTAGAGTAGACCCACTGTATCATTTGTTGAATGGTACATCAACATTGCTGTAAATTCCATTCATTGAACACATCTACTCTAGTTGGATCTAGAAACTGGATTTAGGCCTGTGTTTTTCTAGTTCATGCTTAGGTAGGTATATACTGTAGTTGATAAAGAATGACTTAAGGTTCAGGAAAATATTTTTGCAATGTAGTCACATGAACCAATGTATATCAAATTCATATTGAAAATTCAGGTTTAGCATGAATGTCTAAGGCTGCACTCATTTGCATTTTACCCGGGGGTAAGAGTTTCCAGACAGATGACTGTGTTGCATCAAAAATACCCGCCCCCCCCAAAGTCTTGTGACAGCATAAAAACAAGTACATTTATTTTGGTGAAGCTTTTGTACATAGAGTCAACATTAAATGCAGAAAATATTATTAGGTAAAGTTAACAGCTATGATATGCAAGGGTGAACATACACATATGATTGTGCAATTGTGGGGCAGGTCAAGTATAAATAGCAAAGCCTGATGGAATTGAAAGCATGATGTAGTGATCTGAGCATTGGACTACAGTTCTGGAGACCAGGGTTCAAATTCCCATTCAGCCATGGCAAGTCACACATTACCATCCTCCGAAAACCCTGTGATGGGTTTGCCTTAGGGTAACCATTAGTTGGAAATTACTTGAAGGCACACAACAACAAGAAAACACAAACACTGGTACTTACTTTATCGACAGTGAGCCTTCTTCTCTGATGAAGTGGACCTGTGTACTCCACAAAAACTTACAAAAATAAAAATATATTGTTAGTCTTTAAGTTGCCCCAAGGCTTTGCTGTCTTTTTCTTGGAGTAGGTCCCATGTAAACCAGTGGGTCTTACTTCTGAGTAAGTATGCACAAGATTGCACTGCCTGAAACAAATAGTGTAATAAAAATATGAAATTTACAGCATATGTTGCATTTTAATGAAATCAGGGACGGTTTATATATACAGTATTATATTTTGAATACACCCCTAAAAATATACATTTTCATTGACTGAATTTCTGTCTTGCTTTTCTGCCAAAACTAGAAAATAAACTGCATTGCACCACCCATAAACAAACAAGCACAGTATCCAGTGTATTCATGAGTAAGTACATGACGACTTCAAGAATTATTTAAATGGCTCTTGTACATTTTTCTTAAAAGACAGGAAATAGGAAAAATACAAAATATCTAAGTATAGTTGGCACTCCATATCCATGATTTTTTCCCCATGGATTCAACCATCCATGGCTTGAAATTATTTTAAATATATATATAAATTCCAAAAAGCAAAGCTTGATTTTGCCATTTTAAAAGGGATATCACTTGACTATGCCATTGTGCATAATGGGATTCAACAGTCCATGAATTTTGGTATCCACAGAGAGTCCTGGAATCAAATTCCAGCAAATACCACTTTATAGATAGCTATCTAATGATGGTATAAAATATTGAATAAGCTGGTCAAAAACACCACCCATGCCTATTGCTTTTGATAAGACAAACTGAGATGGCAGGATACTATATATACTTATGTATAAGTCTAGAAATTTACGTCAAAAAATTGACCCCAAAAATTGAGTTGACTTATCCATGGGTCAATGTAAGTACAGTATCTTAACTCTTATTTAAAAGAAGGAACCGTCCCCTGGTGAAAAGCAAGAGTATAATCTGTGCTAGAAGCACTTACCCTCTGTATTCTTTCATCCATCCAGCCTCAAGACTAAGCACATATGCCTGCTGGAATTTTGTAAGTTCTTTGACATTGTTTTACTTTGCTTCATTCTTCAGATCCTTTGCTATAGGCCCCTAAGTTTTACCCTCGACTTATCCATGGGTCATAGCAAAATCTATAATTTTGGCCCCAAAACTTGCCCTCAACTTATACATGAGGTCGACTTGCAATCGAGTATATACGAGTAAATTGTATTGCCTGCAAATCATTGTTGGATGGTCATTGCCATGTCAGTGGGGTGGTGAATCCACTCTGTGTCTTAGTTTAAACTTTAACAGTGCTTTCCTAAGTACTTAAACCATATCCCAAATTGGTTCACTACCTTGGATATCTTCTTTAAAGTTTGGACTAAAATGTGGAGTAGATTTGCCATCCCATTTACATAGAAGCCACCACTGCTGCAAGAGGAGTGCATGCCATTTCTACTACTAGTGTATTGTGAACTGCTAAAAAGAAACTTGATTACAGGAAGCCAGGGACAACATCCTCACTTTTTTCAGTTCCACACTTGAAAAAAAAAGTTCAACAGTAAAGATAGAAAGAATTCACTCAGCCAGGGGGAACCAATAGTAATGAGAACAAGTCTGAATATTACATGTTGAATTCAGACATTGTAAGGACCCCAATGATGATATTAGGAATATGGCAAGATCCAGTCACTCTGCCCACTTATTTTTTGCTCAGCTGCAGAATGCAACTCTAGAATGGACAAAAGGATTAGGATCTCTCCAGCACTACCTCGCAAACTACTGCAAATTAATGCCAAGCACTGAGAAAACATATTGGACATATTTCTAGATTTCCCAGTGGGCTTATGAGGATTTATTTATTTATTTTATTTTATTTACAGTATTTATACTCTGCCCTTCAGCCCTAAAGGCTATCAGAACAGCTTACAATTATTATATTTAATTAGAAGGTTCCCTGCCCTTACAATCTAAAAAGTCACGACACAAAAGGAAAAGGGAATGGTGGTGGGAAGGGGATCAGGTCCAGCAGTTCATCTCTCCCTGATGGGAGAGGCTGATGGACTGGAGGGAGGTCTCTTCTTCTTAGTTCAGGCCAGGCCTGATGGAGCTGGGCCTGCATCTCTCCCTCCATGGCTGGATGACACCAGATGGACTGGAGGAAGGGCTCTGCTTCTTAGAAGGCACTTGGAAGGCAGAGGTCCAAGTAACAGTAGAACCAGCAGCTTCTTGTTCCTCCTGGCCTCAGATAGCCACTGTGGTCCTCCCATTCTCTCTGCTGAGGTATTTTGCAGCAGAGCCCTGTCAGGTCCTGGTTTTATAGGCCTAGCAGGCAAAGCAGCTATGAGTGATGGCAAATACAGTGCCTATTGAGTCAGGGTGTCAGTCCTGAAGAGAGAGGAATCCATTTGGAAGGCAGAGGTCCAAGTACCAGTAGAACCAGCAGCTTCTTCCTCCTCCTGGACTCCTGATAGTCATGGTGATCCTTCTCTCTCTGCTGGGGTGTTTTATTTATCCTATATTATCCTCTTTCATGGTCCAGGATTCGCCATACTGCCCATCAGTGTGAGAAGCAGCAGCATTCCTGCTGCAAAAAACTAACCCAAATACCTAATGATTAGATAGAATTGAACTGAGAAGTTCAAGGAAGAGTATGTAGTTATGAAAAACCTCATAAAATATGGATTAAAAACTGATAAAATATGATCCAAATGGTTCTTTCTAACATTAAATATTTTGTTCCCATTAACCCCAACATGTGTTTAAATCATATGGGAAACAGATCCGTGAAGTCTTTAGAAATCAGTAACAACATATGTGCTCCATCCGAGACATCATGGTTTTTCGGCTAGTTTCATTTAATGAGTCAATTGGCATTCTTTACTTAACTATTCTGTAAGGCCCTAAAAAGAAAGAGTGATATCATGCTTCAAAAGAAAATATAAGAAATCTAAAGTATGGTTACTCAAGAGTTTTTACAGTGGCTTATTGGGTCAACAGACTTCAGGACTACAAAACAAAAACAAGAACAAAAACAGTTAGGGCTTGAAACTCACTTGTATTAGCATCTGCTATCAGAATGAAACCCTCACCATCTGTATTCTCTGGGGCCCCATATGTATTCAGAAGGGTTGGGAGTCCCTCCAGAGAAGATTTCGAAGAAAGAGAGTCTGAGAAAGGACTACTCAGATGGTATACAACTTCTGCAATATTGAATGTAGCTGTAATAGCCTAATCCTATGTATACAGGTTCTATTTCCCCCAAATATATAGGGGTAGCAGCCTTTATCAGAGTATCTGGAACTACTATATTTGTTGTATGGCTTCAAGTCACTTGCATCTCATGGCAAACCTATCATGTGTTTTTCTTGGCAGATTCATTCAGAGCAGGTTTGTCATTGCCTTTCTCTAGAGATAAGAGTCTGACTTGCCCAAGGTTATCCATTGGGTTGTCCAGGCTGAATGGGGATTTGAACCCTTGTTTTCTGGCATTATAGTTCCAACCTTTGCATCATGCTTATTATTTACAGAGCTTACTACTGTTCTGTATTAATTCTGTAGAGTGGATAAATTAGGTTCAAGAACATATTTTTGCAAGGCATAGTGGTATGTCCCTTGTGAACCTTGATTTCCCCTCCTTTCCCTCCTTTTTTCTATTAAACCTTACATTGTAAGCTCTATATGTCTTTTCTGTGTCTCTCCTTTTCTCTCTCACTTTGTTAAAGCACAAAGGCTATTGGTGCAAACAACCACAATATAATATAGAGGGCTGTGAGTTATTAAAAGTGAAACAAACTTTTGAAGGAGAGAAAAAATCCCTGAGTGAATACATAAAAAAAAGCAAAGGTTAATGGATGTATATGAAAATAATTTATTGAACACCAAAGAAACAAAAGATGTATATAAGATTAAACCAAAAGATTAAATAATGAAAAATCATCTTGAACCCCAGCAAAATAAACCACAATATGACCATTACATTAAAAGCACAGGATGAAAAAATGAGAAGAGGAACATCTGAAAATAATTGCAGAAAAGGATGCTGATAAAAGAAACTAGAGGACCTATAACTGTGACTCATGATCAGGTACTTCCAACCATTTGTAGCAAGACAAATAATTATTTTAATAACTATTTTTTAATCATTTAAAAATATCTATGGTTCGTAAATGTCATCTATGTAAAGAAAAAGATGAAAGGACTGACCATCTCATTTGTTCATGCTACAAGATCATGCAGACTGAATACAAGAAGTCCTATGATCCATTGGAATCTATAACAAAAATATGATCTACGATCTGTAATAACTAGGGGGATGAAAAGTCTGAAAAAAATAAAGAAAAATCTTATGGGACATAAAAATGCAAACTGATAAATACTAGTATATAATATGCCAGGTGTAACTGTGGTTCTAAAAAAGGAAACTTGGATCTTAGATGTAGAAATTATTGGGGACATCAGAAGTGAAGACAAAGGGCCGAAATAGATGCCCAGAAGCGGCAGCTTGAAGCCACCCCTTCCAAAGGCAGATTGGGACTGCAGCAACTGGATGGCATGGCCCGAATCTGCTTGAAGCCACCTGAAAAAGGAGCAGCAAAGAATTGCTCCTCTTTTGGGTGGCAAAAAATTGGCTTTGTGGCCGCCTGGCTTCATGACGCTTTGGCGGCGTGCGGCATGTAAACACCATGCTGCCGGAGTGTCATGAATCCATCTCTGTGTAAATGGCTGGGAAAGCAGCATGAAAGGACCATCTGTTTTGGCCCAAAGAGAGGGGAAAAGAGTATGAAATAGTGAAGTCTGCAAATTGAGACTGAGTGCCTTTGGGAAAATAAAATAACTCTTGTTCCAGTATGCAAAGGGATCTTGTAGCATCTTTGAGACTAACTGCGTGAAAGAAGTTGTAGCATAAGCTTTCTTAGGTTTGGTCTACTTCTTCAGATGTACCAAGTGGTGATGGGTTCTCTGGGAATAATTCCAAATGGACTGGAAAAACATCTGAATGAAATTGCCATAAGCAAGATCACAAGAGTACAATTAGAAAAAGTGACATTGCTCAGAACTTGCCATGTTATCTGACAGTATCTCACTGGTTCTTGGGTAGAATATAAATCATTGATAATCCAAAACTCCAGTCAGTGACACCTTGTAGACCAGGGGTAGGCAACCTTTTTGAGCCGAGGGCCGGTTGCTGTCCCTCAGACAACTGGGGGGCCAAAGCCAAAAAATAAATAATTAAATTTAAAAAAATATATATATAAATAAACCAGGACAAATGTAGGACAAAATTTTCAAATGGAAGACACTTTTTTAAAAAAACATGGAGGACATGTGAAAAAATTTGCTGATTTTTAAAAAAATGTTAATATAAATGCATGTTTTTGAGGCTTCTATAGACAATTGCCCCCCAAAGGCCCCGGCGGCAATCGGTGGCAGGACCGGGCTGGGGCCGGTCCCAAGGCCTCGCCGGGCCGCATCCGGCCCGCGGGCCGCAGGTTGCCTACCCCTGTTGTAGACTGTGAAACCAAGATGACAACAGCCAATAAATTAAATAATGTTTCATTTATCAATATTCAGATCCATTGATTAAATTCAGATAAATACAGCTTGGGTCCAGACTATTCATAGAACTGTTATCTTTCTGTATGAATCTAGTTAAGCTAGATTCTTTGGGATAGAGTTTTCTCTTGGTCTTTCCACTACCACAGGTGAAGGCATGTGAAAAGGCCTTCTTGGTGGCTGCTCCCAGGCTCTGGAACTCTGCCCCATGAAAGGCTAGCAGGCATCAGCTGGCAAAGACCGTGTTTTAAAAAACAATTTTTGGCTATTAATATTCCTATTAAAATATCTTTTAATAGGAAGCTATAGTTATATTCTCAACATTACGTTTTAAGTGCTTTAAAACTGTTAAATGAATGCTATTTTCAACAGGAAATTTTATTTTAAACTGTAAAAAAACATTCTTGACTGATTTTCAGCTGTATTTTGTTCTACTTTGGAAGGTCAAAAGGACGCCATCTCTGCCAGAAGCCATCACGGAAATAATAAGCATGGTTCTGGTGATCCAGAAAATCATTGGATTACAATTAGGAGAAAAAAGATTCCACCTAAGTATTAGGTAAAGGTAGAGGTTTCCCCTTGACACGAATGCCTAATTGTAACCAGGTATAGTGGGTGGTGCTCATCTCCATTACTAAGCTGAAGAGCCAGCATTGTCAGGCAACTCTGGTGGTCATGTGGCCAGCATGACTGCACCGAACACTGTTACCTTCCCACCAAAGAGGTACCTATTTATCTACTTGTATTTGCATGCTTTTGAACTGCTAGGTTGGCAGACACTGGGACTAGTGATGGGAGCTCATCCCATCACATGTCACTTGGGCCTTGAACTCCATTCTTCTGACCATATGCTAGCCAGAATTGGCATCTTAACTACTAAGCGACGGAGTCCTCCTTAGGAGGAAGACCCTTTCAGTGGTAGGAGCTGCCTCAGAACATATTGGACTCTTCTTCCTTGGAGGTCTATAAACAGAAGTTGTATGGCCATCTTTCTGGAATGCTTTAATTGTATATTCCTCCACAGCAGGTAGCTGGATGAGGTGGCCCTTGCAATCTCTTCCAGTTTTTTATTCTGTAGGATAAAATGCTGAACTGTGGGCAGCAATGGCAAGTGTCTGTGCTATCACGGGGGTAGTGCATCAACTCTGGGTTTTGTCTCTATTTCACCTAGAGTTGCTCAGAATTGAATGACCAGAGTTCAGCTGGTTCTGAAGTAGACTCCAACACCAACAGAATTCACATTCAGCTCAGAGCAACCATGGAAGGAATGACAGTAATATCCAGAGTGCATTTGCCACTCCTGTGATGACAGACCCACTGTCTGTTCCTGGCTATGGGAACTCCATTCCTCTTTCAGATGCTCTGTGGAAGGAAATTTGTTTTGATAGATAATAGTAGCTGGAGGAAAGACATATTAGCTGGATTTGCTATTTTTCAAGGAAAAAGGTTAACGAAACAGTTGTTGAAGCAATTAGTGATGAAATGAAGGTTTACACAAATTTGAAATTCAATTATATTTATATTCCCAAATTAAAAATCAAGTGCACATTTTCCAAACAGTTCTTTTGTTCATAGGGCACAAATTTTAATAACCAGGCTAAGGCTATCAGCTTATGAAGCCAGAATTTCATTAGCTGAAAGCTGACAAGGCAGTTTCATGACATTTCATGTTGAGCTGTGTAACTGAATAGAGTTTACAAGGTATGAATGCTGCAATCTCATTATTATTATTATTTTGGGGGGGGGACACATTTGTGAATTTTTGGGCTCTGCTATGCTAACATGTTTGTTTTAATTCATGGTTCCACATTTTATATTAATCAAATATGTTGCAAAACACTACAGACAAAATGAGATCAGTTAAGCTTTTAATTTCTTTTGCAATGGGGAAATTTAACCCTGGGTTTAATTCTTCTATTGCAATCCATGGGACTTAAATATGCTTAACTTTGGATGGATTGGGCCCTAAAATGCTTACTGATTTTAATTTGCAAACAAATTGGCAATGGGTTTTCTTCATTTTACTGTTTAGTTTGTTGTTGTTGTTGTTGTTGTTTAAGCCTAGAGGCTCAGTTGTGACATATGAAAGTCCTTATTTAGGGTAGACTTTAATTTGATTATTGTCTGCCCTGCTGTGTAAATAGTCTCCTGGGCATGGATTTCCCTGCTGTAGTATGTGTTCTTCTTTACATTTGACTGTGTAACAATTTCTCTTCACATAGCCCTTTATCCTCCAAGCAAACCAAGAGCAGACAATAGATACATACTAATGGAGCTGTGTACTTACCATCTGTAAGAGCAGCTGCTCTCCTGCATCTGTACAATATGTTGGAACTGAGAGCTCCACTAATCTGCATAATAAGGAGAAGGCTTATCCCACTCTAGCTAATAATCACAAAGCAATCGATGCTTTCCATTCCCTTACTGTGGAACACAACAAAGTTTCAGTATGTTTTAGTAGAGTCTCTCAAGACATCCAGAGGTCAAGCAAAGCTACAGATTGTTAATTCTGCCTGCAGCTCAAAATCATCCTCTCCATAACCAGAGTTGCCTCACAAAAATAAGAGTTTTATGTGTTTGCTCATAGTGTTTAAAGGCATGGATATGTGCTCATGCACACACTCAGACATACCCAGCATGACAAGAGACATACTCACACACATGCATGCCCACCCACATACACACACATACCTGAAAATACATTTAAAAATTGGACATAAGAAATTAAGATTCCTTTTGGCGGAAAGCAAAGATTATTTCTTATTAGGAGACCACTCTATTCTCCAAGAGAGTTGGTAAGATCAGCTGAAGAGGCAATTAAAAGGGTTTTTGTGTCTACAGCTTAGAACACTTTATCGCATGACAAAAGTAGGCCAGTAAGCAGCAAGAGAGAAGTGACTTTGTGCTTACCTCTCTGTATGATGTTGTAGCACTTCCATTATGCTTCCAGAGGGAGAAAGTCATAAAAATATGCCTTTTGCCAAGCAGATTTTCCCAGCACGACAAAAGACACACTTTTGTGACTGTTCCTCTGGAAGAGTACAGAACTGCTTTGAGGGTATGCGGAGAGGTAAGCAAAAAGCTGCTTCTCTCTCACTGCATGTTGGCTTACTTTTTGTGATGTGATAAGGCTATGGGATATCAAACAATCCCAATTCCATGCTTCTTTACCAAGACCTGTGTCCCATCCTGAGATCCAGCATGGTGTAGCAGTGTGAGTGTTGGAAGACCAGGGTTCAGATCTCTTTTCAGTCATGGAAACCTACTGGGTGATCTAGGGCAAGTTACATTCTCTCAGACTTGGAGGAAGGCAATGGCAAACCTCCTTTGAATATACCTTGCCAAGAAAACTCTAGAATAGGGTTGCCATAAGTTTGAATCAACTTGAAGCCACATAACAAGAAATATCAAGTCCTATCCTAGTTCAGAGCCTAGAAAGTCACTTTTAAGATCAGTACAATCATATTTTGAATGATGTTGCAGTAGGATCCAAAGCATTATCCTACAATTGCTTAGTGATATGAGCTTATCAGGTGAACTTTAAAACCATCTCAAGCTTCCTGGGCTGGAGCCAGGATGTGGGATGGAGGTGGGGATTATAGCATACTAAATCACCGCCTAATTGCCGCCTGCCATCAGCCCAGGTCCCAGCTGCACTCTACCAGCACTTTTTAGAAGCTGGAAAGCTTCCAACTTCAAAAACGTGTTGGCAGAGTGTGGCTGGGACCCGGCTTGGACCCAGGCTGATGGTGGGTGGCGATTAGGCAGCATTTTAGCATACAATAATCCCCACCTCCATCCTGCATCTTGGCTGCAGCCTGGGCGGCTTGAGACGGTTTTAAAGTTCATCTGATAAACTCCATAGACAGTTTTTGCATGCCATTCTATTCATTCTTCATAAAAGCAACATTCCAAACTTTGCTGTATTCATAAGGGCTTTCTTTTAGGTCAGTGTGTGTAGGACAGTACCAGCAAAAATAAAAAAATCTCTCAACTGTCTACTCATGATGAAGTTCAAACTATGGACCCTATCACATGAGGCTAAAACCCCGGCTTACCTTTCCCAAATTCAGTGCTAATTTGGAAGGCAGCCAGATCCTGTCACACAGAATTGCTGCCGAATCATTGTCAAGGTCCGTCCCAGATGCAGCCCACTTCAGAAGCCATTTTCAGAAGTCGGAAGCTTACGTTTTCAAAAAGGTGCCAGCGAAGTGGCTTACAAGACCCAGGCTGCATTCAGGACAGACCCGGGTGGTGGCAATTTGGTGGCGATTTCTGTGTGATAGCATCCGGCTGCCTCCCGAATTAGCACTGAATTCAGGAAAGGTAAACTGGGATTTTAACCCCATGCAATAGGGTCCTCTATGATTGTCTCTTCTGTTTGTTTTTACTCTTCATAGTTGTTTTGTAAACATTCATTATTGTCATTCTGCTGCCACCAGAAAACAGCTTCTCTTTTACTTCTCCATTGCTCTTTAGCCCTTCTAGTTTCTGGGTTAAGAAATGAATGAAACAGGTTTTAACTTTTAAAGGAAAGGAACAGCAAATTTCAATTACATTATAATCCTGTAATCATATAAAATATAATTAAATCTAATACGTACAGTACTATACAGTTACTCTTCTACAAATTAAAAAAGCCAATTACGGATGCACAACACAATTACGTATCATAAAAAAACCCTGGTTATATTAAAACATCAGTTCCTGTTGCTAATATAATATCTGCTCATAATGTTGTTACCCTATAAGCTCAATTGTCAGTTAACTCACCAACAGGTTATGAAAAAAAAAGTCTTGTGATACATTAAAGTTTAACAAAATAAAACTTTTCAAGAAATGACTGTAATATTCTGTTGCTTCATAAGAAAGAAAAGGTGGAGGGAGCTGGGATCTCCTAGCACCTTTGAATTAATTGTTATGTTTCAACATAAACTTTCTGAGGAAGTGGAGTGGAGACCACCTAAGGTCATGGTGAAATATATCAGTCTCAAAAGTGCTGCTAGATCCCTCCCTCCATTTCTTTTCCTTCTTAGAATGAAACTCTGTAGTCTTTAAAGTGTCAAAAGAGTTTTTGCTCTTTTTGCTGCAACAGACTAATACAGCTACTGGAAACCATATTAGGCTATGAAACTAAGCAAGGCCAAGCCCTGGTTAGTACTTAGATGGAAGACTGCCAACAAAGATCAGGTACTGTAGGCGATTTTCAGAGGAAGGAACCAGAAAACCCACCTATGAGTATTCCTTGCCTAAGAAATCCTTGTAAAATTCATGGCAACTTGAAGGCACATACACATACAGACTTAGCTGACCGTTTTCTTTCAGGCTGGATCTCTGTTTACAAAAATACATACAAAGCTTCTGCAGACATGTTCTATTTCTTTGTGGCTCAGTACATCTGATGAATGCCCCTTGTTTGTCCCATACATCCCAGTCACAGCGTTTGCTTTGAAAGTTGCCTCAGGAATTCCCCTTGTCTCACATGCAGACCTTACTGAAGCTGTTTTCTGAAATGGCTTTAGGATTTGCTAGCTCTTTTTCTTCAGCTCTCAGCCTTTGCTGCTGTCCAAATTCTTCAGGTTTCACCCAGCCTCTTCTGGCTTTCTCTGTTCCTAATTGGGACGGCCTGTTCCTGATTGCTTAGTTCCTTCTGCCAATGTGGAACCTTGCCTTAAATACTCTCAGGCCAGAGACCTCAACCAATCATTTCCTCAGTGGGGAGAAAAATTCCACTTCTCATTAATACCAAACGAAGGACCAATAGACAATTATGAAATGTTCCCAACCCACCAGTCAGAATTTATTGCCTTTTGATTTCGTCTTTCCATCTGTTTAAGGCAGATTTTTCTCATATAGTCAGCTGTTTGTTTACCACAAGCTACAAAATGGTAGTTTAACTGCTGTTTGGGAGTTTGCCATCCTGATATTTTAAACGCTCTTAATTTACAATTAACCCTCTCATTTTTTGTTTCAGCACAAAGTACTCAAGACATTTAACTTCTGCCTCAGGCAACAGTGGTTTCTTCACAAAGGCATGTATAATGGCTACCAACATCCTTTGTCCAGAAGTATAGATAGAAGGAAAAATAATATAATAACCCCAATAAAGCAGGGCGGACCTAGCAGCTTTACTAATTTTCTCTTATGTGTAGATAGATGAAGAACAAAAAGGGGGAAATTAAAACAAAACTCTAGGCCTGTAAGAAACTTGTAAACTTCTGATAACAGATCGGTTTACAAAAAGAAAGTTAGAAATTATAAACTGAAATTCTGATTGTAGCAATAAAATGCTGGCTTGACAGCAGTAACTCTATTACATGGTTTAGAATGTGACATAGTTGATAAAAACATGTTAATTGTAATATTCCTTTAGTCCTAAGGCCTAAATACTCTAAATGCACCAGATCCCAACTGATCTTGGATGCTAAACAGGGTCAGCCCTGCTTAGTACTTGGGTAAGAGACTGCCAGTGAATACCAGGTGCTGTAGACTTTATTTTAGAGAAAGGAAATGGCAAAAACCACGTCTGAGCATTCCTTGCCTAACCAAACTGTATTCAATTCATGGGGTTGCTGTAAGTCAACAGGTGATTTGAGGGCACACACACAAACACAAGTGAGGCCATAGTTCCATGCAGTAATAGGGACTCCATTGCACTTCATATGTTTAAAATTAAGACTACACTTGATTATTCTATGTATGGGTGACTGCAAGGCACGTGCCCTAGATGTGGTTGAGCTTAATGCTTTAATTGCTGAAATATTGCTGAAAAGCATAACACTACAACAAAAATAAAAATAGATGGGTGGACAGATAAACAGACAGACAAATGGACAGACATCCTATTGAAAGTTACTGTCACTATCTCTGATCTCCATTGGGAGTAACACTCTAGTAGGGATGGAAAGAATATTCAAAGTATTGAAAAAAATGTTAAAATCTATCTATCTATCTATCTACTGTATCTACCTACTTATCTATCTA
>NC_056522.1:205626146-205732008 GCF_019175285.1 Sceloporus undulatus
TTAGTGTTGAAAAACCCTGATAAAGAGAATCCTGGACTGACAGAGCTCACGAATCATGATTGGTTTAAAGGGGAAAAAATGTATGAATTAACTCTTAGAAGCAGTTATAATACAAAAGTATGTATGCAAATTAGAAGATGTTTAACATTTCTATTTACCTGTTTTTTAAACTCCCTACCTCTTCTCTTTCTTGCTACTATATATGTTTCCACACAATTTTCTCTTCCCTTTCTTTTCCTTCCCCCTTCTTTTTACCCTATAATTATTTTTTTCCTTTTCTCATCATTTATCTTTATGTATATGTATATATGTAAAATCTTTTTCAAACTAATAAAATTATTACATTTTTTTAGTGTTGAAAAACCCTGATAAAGAGAATCCTGGACTGACAGAGCTCACAACTTATTATGTGTAATTTTCACATGTGGTTGCTATAATAATAATAATAATAATAATAATAATAATAATAATAATAATAATAATATTTATTCCTTACTCTTTTCCTGTGGGTTGAGTTGGAGAACAAAAACAAATAACACAAATCTGCTGATTTAAACCCAGACAGTGTCAGGACCAATCAGCTCTGTTCCAAGGATTCAGACAATAATCTTGGTGAAAGAACAAAAAGACTTTATTGCAGACCAAGGACAATAGTGATCAGCCAGTGTTTCAGTTAGTACTAACCTTCCCTGCCTTTTTGTCACTATATACAGACTGGAGCTATATAGTCCTGCTCATTGGCGAGCTAACATTTTGACTTCTTCCAAATGTAGTATAACCAATTGATATCTGTCTGGTAACTGTATTACAACCTTTTGTTTTCTGCCTGGTGACTGTAATGTAACCTTTTTATTCTTCCCTGATACCTGCTATGCAGTCTTGTGATTTCTGTCTGGCAACTGCAGTAAAACTCCTGCTTTGGAAATGGCGCCAAAATTCAAACTCAATGAATACTTATAACACAATACATACATACACACACACACACACACACACACACACCACAACACAACCTCTACAAACTTTATATATACATTTCCCAACTTCATCCATAATGACAGAACCAAAACCCCTTTGGGTTCTGACAGACAGAACTCTGTATTTTCTGCACAGGAAAAGCCTTTTTATTATTTTCTGCACAGAAAAAGCTATTTCCTGCACAGAGGATTCTGTCATTTGGGACTTATTTTGTGCAAAATTTGCAAGTGGTTGATTTGCATAGAAAATAGCACTTTTTCTGTGCAGGAAGCAGCTTTTTATGCTCAGTAAATGATGTATCTGTTTAGAAATACTATCATCTGTTCAGAAACTGCTGGTTGACATGCAGAAATTGCTGTTTTCTGTGCAAAACAAGCATCTGCAAATTTTGCATAGAATAAGTCCTGAATTACAAATAGGCTTCAGCAGTGATGCAGTTTTCAAAGACTTTCTTGAAGCAGGAAGAAAATTCTTTCCTTCAAGAAGAAACAGTGAAGAGTTACATCCCTAGACACTAGTTGTTGTAGCAGAGTTCTTAGAAACACATCAGAGCATATTATAAAGGCATACTGGTGATGTATGGGTGTTGTTTGTATATGGTTTGTAGTTAGAATATTTTCCACAAAGCGGTGACTTTCACAAAATAGCTGCTCCAGCCACAAGGGAGCACTTGTATTGATTATTTTATATTTCACCATGTGTTTGATACCATGCATTCTGTAAAGCAGAGTAAAACTTCTGAGCAAATGCAAAGAGCCTGAGAGGATTTAGAAATAGCATCTGATAGGCCAGTCCTTCCTTGTCACAAGGGTAGGCCTGTTTGTCCTACTAGGGGAGGGATGAGGGTATTTCCCATTGGAGCTGGCGTTTCCTTTCTAAATGTCAGTTAAACAATGACTTCCCCAGGTGTCCACCCTCCTTTTGTCAATTGACAAATGTGCAGCAGATGGTGAAAATGGTCCAGAATATATTTTCAAGATAATTTTTTAAAAAAATGCTTAAACAATCCTTCCACTGCACCTTATTGCTGACTGATTTTTTTCCTGTTGCACCTGGTGGTACTAATGTTGTTTAATGAAACTGACATTGCCTGAAACCAGAAAATAATTTAGATTGAACCTCGTCGGACCTATCCAAGGGGACATGGGAGTGAAGCTTAATCTTGTTACTGTGCTTATTGGCATGCTTAATCTCAGAACACCACCACTTTACATAGACTGTAAGATCCATCCTTAGAACAGGAGTGGTTTTGTTTGCTCGTGTTTCTTTCTCCTAACTCTTGCTCATTCTGTTATTCTTGCCCCAACCTGACACATTGAAGATAGACTAAAATTATTTAAGGTTATTATTTGTTTAGAAAGACAGTCCACTTTTTCTTTGAGGTTCATAGATAATAAGATTGCCTCCCTCTCAGGAGTCTTTCCGTATATGATTGCTCCCATTTTACAGGCGAGACAGGCAGGGATGAAGGAAAAGCCTTGGACAGGGCCATGAGGAAAGTTCATAATGGCTAAGCAGGAGGGGGATTTAAGCAATGGTGTTGGGAACATAAAAACATACATGCTTGCTCTCCCTTGCTCTGAACGTGGGAAAGTTACTTTTTTCCATTGTACCTTGTAATTGACTGGTCCCCCCCCCCCCCTTGGACTTGGTGGTAATAATGTTCAAAATGGCGGCCGAAGTCTTGTGTGACCTTTCCCAGGACCGGAAAGGTCGCGCGAGACTTCGCCGCCATTTTGATAAACAAAATGGCGGCAGAGGAGGAAGAGGAGGGCCGCGTGGCCTGGGGTGGAGGAGGCAAAGGATGAAGACCAGCGCTGCCCTCCCCTGCCTCCCCGTGGGGCTCTGCGTGGCCCTCTCCGCCTCCCCGCAGGGCTCCGCGGGGCCCTCCCCGCCTCCCTGCAGAGCTCCGTGGGGCCCCGCGCTGCCCACCTCCTCCTCTGTCTCCTCCGTCCTGCCCCCAGGCCGCGCGGCGCATGGAGGAGGGGGAGGAGAAGAAAGAAGAGGAGGAGGAGGAAGAGGAGGGAGGAAGAGCAGGAGGAGGCAGCAGCAGGAGGAAGAGGAGATGGGGCAGCAGGAGGAGGAAGAGCAGGAGGAGGAAGAGGAGATCTTGGGGATCTTTTTATATTTCCCTTCAATGTAATTGGTTTTCATTGTCTGGAATCGTAGGGCTATAAAAGCTCCATGAAGAAAAAGTTGAGTTATTTCTGATAAACATTTTTCCTCTCCAAACCATACTTTTAGAAAAGGAAAACTAAAAGAGAACTTTGAAGCTCTAATGGCATCTATATCCCGCAGAGCATAATACTCTGCATCATTTCTTTGATGAGTTTCCTACCATGCTGCATATCACCAGATTTTAGAACTATAGGGTCCAGGCCAAATTTCTTCAAATTTGCCTCATATTCTAATATCCATGAATTTTTCTGAATAGAACCTCTTTGTTCATCTACAGCATGAGTTACTAATTCATTGACCAAATATTTCAGAATAAAGAAATTATGCATATAAGAGGAAATAAGATATTGGCATTAATCCAATTACTGCTCGCATATAGCTGTCTGGTAGTCCTGATGTACTCCTAATACAGCTAAGTCTGTTATGTTCAACGCTGCCTGGGATCTGAAGACCAATAATACCCATGGAGATCAAGGTGAAAGCTTTTATGAGCTCCATCCTCCATTGGGAAGCCAATGGATAATGAGCAAAAATTCCCAGTTCAACATGAGAGACATGGAATACATAGTGGCTAAGCAGAAATTGTGACAATTGGCAGCTTCTGGTTGCAATGTGCAACATGAAATGTACAACAAGATAGTGGAAATCTCAGTTATTCACTACTTCCTTTTGTGTTTGCTCATGTGCAACACAACAAGTGGGAAGTGCTATGGAGTTTATAATGGAGCTATTTGTAGTAGCATAGTTGGGAGCAGGATGACACAGAAGACAGCACAGCCTTCTGCTGGAGTCTGTGAAAAGTGGCCCTGTGGTCAGTCTGCTGGGGACACTGGGCATGAATCAAGTGAGGGCCCTTTGAGCAAGGCTACTGGTACTTAGTAATCCAACTCAAATCTAAGGTTGCAGTGGAAGACTGACTTTGCTGTGGGAACAACTGCTGCAACGGGCACAGAGCTGTCAGAGAAGAGTCCTCATCTCTCTGCTTAGGACTTCACGTATCCTAGGGCACAGCAGGTAGTCTTGCATTGTCAAAGATCAGAGGATGTTCAATAAATACTAGTTCTTTTCCATCCTTTCAAATTGATTGTTGTACAAGAGGGGAGTGCACCAGAGGTTGCAGCGCATAGCTCCTTGTGCTCCTGTTGCTAGAGAGCCACTAAAGCCTTCATTTTGTGGTTGCATAAAGGAGTAGCATGAGCAGCTCCACTTCAGACACTGGGGAGTCTGAAGTGCTCCCTGTATAACAAATTTTCCCATTGGGCTGGTGTTTGCAGAAGGATCTCCAGCACTTCATTGTTTATGTTCCCTCCCCTGGAGAAGGCTTATGGCTGATGTGAACAGGACATTTTCAAGCCAGACAGGATGGTGACTATTATAATGTCATGTTGTCTACTGGGCATTGTGTAATGCAAATGGGAAAACTGTTTGACTTGTCTTAGAGATGAAATCATACAGCTGAAGTTGTATGGCCACGTCTACCATTCCCAGTGTGGAATAATGGAGATTTTTCTTTTTCCAGAGTATTTGGAATATCTGTGGTTCTCAGCCAGACTATGGTCAGAATCCAGTTGGGTCGGACTGGCTATGAAGGGTACGTGAAAGTTTCCCCAATCTTCACTTACTGGGCAGCAGCTGTGATTGATGGGGGTCAGTTCTCCATCAGTTTGACTGATGCCCTCTTGAGTCAATAATCTCCAGTGGAAGGGGCATTGCTACAGGGATCTTGCTTCTGTCTTTCACATGGGAGAGTGTTCATGGGAGTGGCTGGGACTGACAGCTAACTGCTTCCTGAACAAGAGGGTCACAGACCCCCCCCCCCCACTGATCGTAGTGGTTGCTGCCTAGTAAGTGGGGTTTGGGGTGGATAGGAATTGCATAGTGCCATAACCACAGTGCTTACAGATTTGTAACTCCACAACAGGATTCTGGCCAATATGTGTAACTGTTAGCAGGAGGGTCACTAGGGAGATGCGGGGCACATAGACTGCATTGGGTGACACCCTAAGAGGGGGTGACACTGCTATTCCTCAAACATCTGCCTTTTGTCAAAAACAGTCTGTGGCATTCACCTTTGTCCCTTTAAAATGCTGAAACTCAAGAGGTAGTGTGAATGAGGCAAGGCTCAGTTGGAGGAGAAAGGAGAGGTTTCAGGTTTTATTTTTTAAATAAATAATTTAAAAATAATTTTTAATTTTAATTTTTAAAATTCTTTTAAAATTTTCTTTAAAAACATTTCTTGCCAAATTTTCACTTCAACCACACAAAACTATGTACATGTGAATACATTTAAGCTGTGTGCATGGTGTATTAATTTAAAAGTATAAGTATAATTTTAATTTGTTTGACTAAATTTGTAACAGATAACAGAAGCTTGGCACTCATTCAGTATCACCTTGGCTGCATCCCCACTGCAGAAATAATTCATTTTGACACCACTTTAACAGTCATCACTCAGTACTATGGGACCCAGGAAATTGTAATTTGTTTCATAAAACCACAGTTCCTAAAATTCCATAGCACTGAGGCATGGTAGTGTCAAAGTGCGTTATTTCTTCAGCGCAGATACAGCCTTTAACTCAAACAATGGACATCCTGTATTCATTTGCCTCACTTCAGTCTTTGTGGTCAAAAGGTATTTTATATTGTGGAAGGCATGCACACGGATAAATGAAGAAGTGCAGTGAAGAAGTGATGTCCATGAGATGCCAGCTTTGCTCTGGCAAAATCCGCATCCTCAGGAAGGCATTGCTCTTCTCCCGGTGTGTTTCCAAAAGGCATTGTCACCCACCATATGCTGAGGTGAACTGTGATTAGTCGGTATCATAAAAGTACTTATGAGGAGCCTTTATAATTAGCCCTATATTATTAGTGGCTTACCCGCACTGTTCCACCATACACTGGGAAGAATTTACCAGCCACAAGCGTCTGAGGCAAATTCAGTCAATAAGCTATTCATCATTTTAACAAACATGGTCCTTAGGCTGAGGTGGCCAGGCAGTGGCAGGATTTTGTGTACAATTTTCTTTGCTATTTTAAGACTTCACCAAAACATATACTATTGCCTGAGGCCAAAATGATGGCATTGAGAGAGGTGGGAACTAGAGGAACATGGAGAGTTGTGATAGTCTGGCTGAACCGTCTTGTGGATACAGATTCCTTTCTTGGGTGATTTAAAAGAAAGAGGTAAGATGGAGAAGAAGGTGTTGATCTGCTTAGAGTTTTTAATTTTATATAAAAAAAATTCCACACCACTTATTCCAGAGCAAGCCAAACAAGCGTAGCCTATTATGATTAAAAAAAATAAAATAGCACAGCTTTACTGACTGTGTTAAAGCCATTTAATTGCCACTGTTTAAAGCGGGTAGGAAAAATAGGGCCACTCCTACAATAAATCACAAAACCGAGCAGGCAAAGGTCAAAATACCCCAAGCCCAAAGAACATTAACACTTAGGATATAAAGATTTCCTAAGAAACTAATGCTTGTTCTTTCTTCAGATAAAGCAGACACCTTATCTTTGTAAGTTTACAGTGTGGAGCCAAACGATAGGAGTAACCACTCTAGCTAAACCAAGGCCTGGATCTTTTTAGCAGCCTCCAGTCATTTAAGTCCTCCGAAAGCCTCCCAGGAGCCAATCGCCTCCTTAAGTAGATGCTGTAAAAGGTCCCTGAGATTTACAAGAAACTGCTCCATGCTAAACTAGACACCATCTGATAAACAAGCAATTTTAGCTCCAGGCTAAATGATGCTCTTTGAGGCTTTGATTTACAACAGCTGCCAATGATATATTTGTGCTTGAGGAGAGGTTTTGTCATGGACCTATTGTGATTACTCGTCCATGAACCAAAGTTAGGACTTGGATCTTCAACAAGGAGGTCAGAAAATTGCCTGTGGGGAGTGAGGAAAGTTTGGTACAACTCTCTCTCTCTTTCTCTGTGTGTGTGTGTAGTTTCCAAATGTATGAAAAAGCTCCTTAATTTAAGCAAACAGGTTTGAATTCTAGCTTCTGAGGGACTAAGGTTTTGTTAGCCTGAATTTAGATCTATTTTGAATCCAAAATATGTGAAAATAAATCCCAAATTGGCTTTTTGACCTCATTTGACTTTCATTAGATTTTTAAAAAGCTGCCCACATTTATTTTATATTACTGACATATAAAAATGGCAATGCGAAGTCTGAATATATATTTTATAAGTGCACAAAGGCTTAACAGGACTGGGTTCAAAAGATTTGCTGCCTGCAACCAAACAATATGCCTGCGCTGAAGTCAAGATGCAGAGTATCCAAAGATACTCAAAGATTTTTGGCACAGGAGGCAGAAAAATGCCTCAATGTCCCCAAAGCTCCAAAAGTAAAGAAAATAATTTTTTTTAAATGCCACAATAAGAAATGAAAGGCCCATTTTTTCTCCTTTCATGGCATCCCAAATCTTCCACCTGACTTCCTTAATGGCAGAGGTGACATCTAGAAGCAACAATATGTTGCACACAAAGAAATGTTAATAGAGCCCTAGCAGCCAATTGGTTAAAGGAGGAGGAGTGATTTAGAAGGGAGCAGTGGCACAGGGTCTTCTATGTGCATTTCCAGAGCTTTACCCTACAAGGGCCAACTTGGTCTGAGGTATATACAGAAATGATCAGCCTAATAATAATAATAATAATAATAATAATAATAATAAATGATTTATTTATAGCCCACCCAATCACAAAGAATCCAGGCAGGTTACAACAATAAAAATACATAGAAAATACAATAAATTTTAAAATTAGTCCCTTTCCAACCCCCCATCCCAATACTAAAATGACAATTAAATAATCAGCATTTTAAAAAAATACAATAGTGTTAAAATTAAGGGAAAAATAAGTGGACAGAGTGATGTAAATCACAGTATACGGGGAGAGGAGCTAGGTTGGGAAGGCCTGCCAGAAGAGATCCATCTTAAGAGCCTTCTTAAAGGCTGCAAGAGTAGAAATGTGGCGGATCTTCTCTGGCAGGTCATTCCATAGCTTCGGAGCAGCAGCAGAAAAGGCCCTCTGGGTGACTGAAGCTAGTCTAGATGTTTTAGATTGAAATAGGTTCTTCCCCAAGGACCTTAGTGTGCGGAATGGACAGCATGGAAGAAGGCGTTCCCTTAAGTATTCTGGACCCAAGCCATCTAGGACTTTAAAGGTAATCACTAACACCTTGTACCTTGTTTGGAAACTAATTGGCAGCCAGTGGAGGGACTTCAAAACCGATGTTATAAGATCATTACGAGAAGTACCCGTAATCAGTCTGGCTGCCATATTTTGTACAAATTGAAGTTTCTGAACTTGGCATGAGAGTAGCCCCATGTAGAGCGCATTACAGAAGTCCAATCAAGAGGTGACCAGCACATGTATTATTGTTTTAAGGTCTCTCGGTTCCAGGAAGGGGCGCAGCTGGTGTATCAGCCGAAGCAGAAACAAAGCAGTTTGTCACCACTGCTGTTGCCTGGATCATGCTGGTTAATGCTTTGGAAAGCCTTGTATCTGGAAACATGTGCCTTGAATGTGTGTAGGGCTGGATTGAGAAAAGTGTATAAGGCTCCTAGGGACTTGATTATGGTCGACTTGGCAAGCTTCAGATCAACCCCAACAGATAAAAGCCAAGACAAAATGCCTAACCTTTACTCCTGAGCCCCTTCTTCAAGCCTTAGAACACTCCAAACGCACCCCGACTCCCCAACCCACCTGAACCTCTCTGTTGACTCAAAATAGGAAATGACATTTGACCTCCTTTGGGATGGATTTTCAGCTGATTATTGGCTGATTTCTGGGTACTGTGGCCTTCTTCGGGGGTTAAATTGACCCACCCCTGGTTCTTGAGTGATGTCACCAAAGTTTTCCTTTGGGATGAGTTTGGAAACTGCTCTGTGACTGATGACCACACAGTCTCAACTAAACCATATCAAAAGTAAAATAATATTAGCAGTCACTAATGTAGCTGGGACTATAGCATTGCTTTGTTGAGGATGTTTGTTTTCTCTCTGATCTCCCCCTCCCTGCTGCCCCACGAATTATTTTAAAACAGAGAAGCTATACAAAAGTCATAGCAATTGGGTATTGCGGGGAGTGGATGAAATATGAAATCCTTCCTTGTTAAATGTAAAGTCAAAATGCTAAAACAAAATCCCATTTCAGTATAATATCTGCTAATAATGCACATTTCTGCAAATCTGTGGGTGCCTGCGAAATGCCTGTCAAAAACACACATTTCTTCTTAGATGACACAGCCAATTGTTTTTACATTCTTGTGGGGAAAAGATCTACTTAACATAACAGCATGAAATCCCTATAAAAGTAACTGCTTTGCATATATTAGGGTGGATATTTTACTTTCTTGAGGCTCAATAAATACCACAAACTGCACTTTATGCCTATCAAATTATTTATGTTTCATCTATCTCCTCTTTTTGATGGCAACGTATAGCGTTGTTAACTATGGAAACAACCCATAGGCTTTGATGTTGTAGGAAATGTATGGACTTAGGCCTGCATAAGGAGAAAATAATTCCTTGATCCCGGGAGTAAGATCAATATGTCTGCACCCAGATTTCTTTACTTGAAACTCTGCAGAGGTGTGAGTATGCTTCATAGTGTGAAAAAGAGAAAATGACAGCCAGGCCTCAATGGTCTGTGTATGCACATAACTATGCAATTGAATATGTGGGATAACATATCTTTCAGCATTTCACAGGTCAAAACTGGGAAACGTCAAAACTGGCCAAACAACAGAGTGTGGTCAAGTTGGCAAAAATTATTAATGAGGAAGAAACATGCAAGCTAGGAGAGACTGTGGATGTTTGGTTTTGCTTCAACCCACTGGGAAGGGCAAGTTTCCAATCACTCCTCTCTTCTCTCTCCTGCTGAGTTAACTGAGTGCAAACTATTTTGGTGCTTGGAACTCAGTTTGCATTAATTGACATAAGATGAAGATGAAGGGGGAAAGCGGGAAGAGGAGAAAGAAATTGGAACATTTTAAAAGCAGCTTAAAAAGTAGGACAGCAGATATGTGATAATGCTGAATCATTTTTTATGGGGTGATGTTGTCAAAAAAGGAGTTTTGAAGTATTGTATTGGAGTATGTTGATTCCCAGTTTTGGCTTGGACACGTCCATATATGTACAGTACTTGAAAATGTACATCTGAATCAGAGAAAGAGAGCTGCTAGCTTTCCCATAATCACAGCATGGTTTACACCAAGGTTTTTCACAGGTATTCATGTACCTAATCTCATGTACTACTATGCCTATGGTTGCCAGTTGCCTGCACTGGTCCCTGAGCATCTGAGAGGCAAGAAAATCTTCTACAGCTGTGTGATATTTTTTACATATTCAGCCTGTTCCTAGGCGCCCTTACTTGGAGGAAGGACACTCAACTGAATTCAGTGGGGTGCTCTGTCTTATAAAAGTGCATAGATTAACAATGTGAATTTCTACTACAGTTTCTAGAATTGTTTTTTGTAAGTTTTATTTAAATTTAGAATGTTTCTCTAATTGTTACTTTTTGTTCTTGAACGTCTCAGTTTCTATGGGGTTGTCCACAAGGGTCAAAAGGTCGTGGCTTTCCCCCAGCCTCACATCGTCTAGACCAGATAATGCAGACCAAAACCCTTGGGGCAGGATCAGGCCTGCTCCTGCCCGTCCAGATGCAGATCTGGAGGATCTGGACTGACCCCAGGGTAATTAACCCCTGGTTTTGTACAGAGTTTCTATGAAACTTCCTGGGAAAAACAGGCTGCTCAGACAACCCCCTTATGCTCCTTACTATGCTAGCCATTGATTTGACTTAGAAGCCCTCCAGTCACTGTGTCTGATGTGGAAATGGGACATTTGGCCAAGTGGGTGCAGACAGGCATGGTGACTGGGGGAGGGAGGCTTCTCACTTGGATTGATGGTTGGCAAGGTAAAGAGTAGCGTGCTGGCCTCATGTCCAGGGTCAATGCAGGGAGGGGTGTTTGAATATCTGCCTGTCCCTGTGCCAACCCAGAGACCATCCTGGGTGAATACCTGGGCCAGCAAAGCATGGGCTCAGGCTGTACTTTCCTGGCCCATCTGCTCAGGTTCTATGCTGCTTTTCTAAATACATTTCAGAGTTTTTCTTGTTTCCTCTGTGGCTTCTATCCAGTAACTTTAAGGCCCATTTAAAAATGCCTCCTTCCACTTGGGACCATGTTCTTCTTGAATTATTTTTATTGGAGGGCTATAACGGATTTTGGAAAGCCACCTGGAATAAATGAAGAAGCTGTGTGGTCTGTTAGGTGTCCTTGCCCTAAGTAAAACTAGTCTACCTGGTTCTAAATAAAGTGACAGGATCCAGACAGGCTAATTACCTCTTTCAGATCTACTTTTGGAAAACCCTCACAAACTTTTAGCAATCTTCACCACAACTTAGAAGGTTATATTTTAATTGGTAATTAACTGTAGTTATAATTCTAACACCCAAAAAAGAACTTTGTTACCTTTGTAGTTCTCATTTTTCAAAGTAATTATTTACCTTCCCATTTATTGCAAGTAACAAAAATAATTAGTTTTCAAACTCGAGTATGGAAACAGGTGTTCTGCAAGGGAATACTTGAACTGTGTAATATTTGTCTTTTGTATAATGAGGCAACTTCTATAACTATAAAAGTAACATATAGTTACATTGAAAAAAGCTGAATCTATTCCCTGCTAAGTTACAATTGCAATATAATTTAGTTATACCATATTGGAAAAGAGGAAAAATATGAGTAACACAACAATTCTGATGATAAAAACTCTGAAAATTATGAGTAACTAGCTGCAATTAGTTTTCTCCAATATGTGGTCTTCCTGACTCCCATCCTTCCAGAATATTATTTTATTAACATCTTTAATTTCTTTATACTTGATTTTAAAATTAAAGGTGTGTCTGTGTGTCTCTGCATTCAAGTTGCATGTTGACTTATGGCAACCCCACAAATTTAACATGGTTTTCTTAGGCAAGGAATACTCAGAGGTGGTTTTGCTAGTTCTGGTATTTGTTGGTGGTCTCTGATCCAATAACAAGGCTGATCACAGGGCGCCTGTGTCATATGCGGGTGCGCTATACGTGGGTTTGAGCATACGCTCAAACCTGCGGAGAGCTGCACGGGAGCATGCGGGGTGCAAGGGGTGGCGCATCCCATTCAAATGAATGGGGCACGCACAAGCCCCATTCAAGTGAATGGGATTTGAGCATACACATTTTTTGGCTTATGCGGGGTGGGTGGGTCCGGAACGGATCCCCCGCGTAAGCCAAGGGCCCACTGTACTTAGTTGAAAAGATCAGATGGAATCTGCTGACTTTAGTATATTTAGGTAGCTATAATTAAAGATGCCCGTCTACCATATTTTCTGACTTCTTCTGCTTAGTCCTAGAGTGATTTGTATAATTAGGGCAAAATACCATGGGCAAGCCTGTGGTATCTTGCTACTGTTTCTGATGTCCACCTGCTGCCAGGCCATGGGCTCACTGCTGCTACTGTTGCATCTGTCCTGAAGGCTTCCACCGCAGCCTGTAAGGGTGGAAATGGGGCACCTGGCTGAACCCACAAGCTGAGGCACCCCCTTCTGATGTCAGAGGCCATGGTGGGAGCCTTTGGGATGGATGCAACAGGAGTGGCAGGTACAGAGTGCATTCAGTTTGCTGGCTGTCACTGTAGAGTTTCCTCAAAATGGTACAGCAAATGCTACAGCAAAGATTAAGGCCCTTTTGGCCAAGACTGGCCTGAGATCACTGGATCGATGTCTGGCCTGGCCTGGGGCTAATGGCCTGCATTGTCCAGACAGGATGGCTTGAGGTCAACGTGCATACGGGCCCTTAATCTATGAATAAAAGACACTGTTTATATGCTCTAAGATGCCTTGGACCAGCAGTTCCCAACCTGTGCTCTGAGGAGCCGTTAGGGCTCACCTGCACTTCCCAGATGCTCTGCGACCACTCCAGGAAAATGAAAGAAATAAAAATGGAATGAAATTAAAGAATAAGAAACAAAAAGTAACAGTACTCCTAAACAGCATTAACAAAGGGTAGGCTTCTTAGGGGCTCCACCATAGAAACTGAGTCTAAAACCCCTGCCTTAGAGCAGATCTAATATCATCATTTCTGTTTTATTTCCATTGAATGATCCATGGCTGAGCACTGATATCAGTGTTTTCCAGGGTTCCCGCTCCCCCGGTGTATAAAAATGAAACAAAACAAAACAAAACAAAAAAACCACTTTGATACCTCTTGGGTATCAAAGGATCATACGGAGATATACTCAAATAAAATTTGGATAAAACAAAATTTTGTATTTAACTCCTCCTAAAACCACCTTAAAATACAGCAACAAACAGAAAATTGCCAAACATGTAGTGATTTTCAAAATGAATATTGACAAATGCACTGTTTAGGCATGGTTATTAATAGGAGTCTGAAACAAATGAAATGGGTCTGCTGCTGATGTGGTTTAAGGAGACATATGCAACGCACCAGACAGGGCGTCCTAGTTGGTAGCATAGATCACATCAGAGAACAGTTGCTAATGACCTTGCATGCACTGTTTCATCTTGCAGGGCTCTCCAGAACATGCTTACTGCTGTGAATAACACAAGCCAGAACAGTGGAGCAGCAATTAACATTTGGAAGATAAATAGCATGGCACTGTGCAAGGGAAGCTGCTTGTAAAATGGACACCAGCAGGTATCAATGGGGAGGTGCTGGAACAAATGATGAGTTGATTGTATGCAAGACATTAGCAGTATTATCCCGTGGAACTAGATGCCAAAAAACAAAACAAAGGAAAAACAAAGCCTTCAAGTGTCCTCTCTCTCTCTTCTGACTTTGTACAGCATTAGGAAGGGGAAGGGGAAGGGGATAAAGTTGCCCAAAGATTTTATGACATAACAGCCTATACACTGCCATGTTTTCACAAGCAAGAGGAGGATAAAATATCACTTATGTCATCTTGTGCCAGAGTATCCTGAAGGTACATTGACATTCGAGAGCAATGCCAATATAGCAGCAGAGTTATGAAGAACGAAAATGGCTACTGTAACACCAATACCAAGAAACCTCTGCTTGGATGGGGCTGCATGTGAATGAATGTTGGGTGGTGGTGGTAGAGGAAGGGCAGAACTCAGCAATCCTTTGTGCCTACAGCCCAAGCCAGGACACCTGGTAGGGGATGATCAGGGGATGATCAGAGTCTGGAAAGAAACTGAGTAAAGTAATGCATTCATCTTGTAAATTTCTAAATTAATTGCTGCTTTAGTATATTTGCTGCATTAGTCATTACTTCTGTATTCCTCTTTTGGACTAAAAAAGAAACAAAATTGCCTAACGTTGGAAAATATCTTTGCAAATAACTTCCATTGTTGTTGATTTTTTGCCAAAGGGGAATGAAGAAGAAGTAACAAATAAATGTTACTAGCTGCAAAGGGCCTAAACAGATGGGTCAAGCCCGTGCTTTCTTGGCCACAGTGCTCACCTGATCCTTCCCTGGGTCTTTTGGCCCACTTTGTCTACACTAGACAATGTGAGGCCAGAGGGAAGCCAGGCCTTTTGGCCTGTGTGGACAATCCCCAAAACAAAGGGCTTATCCAGAAAGGAAAAAAAAACACATTCCTAGAAATTTTGAGTATTTCTAGGATTTTTTGTTTAATTTTATCTGCATGTTCATGGTTTTTCATTAAACTCTTTCTTGAAATATCCTGATTTCTCCCTTCCTCCCATGTGTTCTTCCTTTTCTCCCTTCATGTGTCACATCCTCAGGCAATGTTTCAGAAATGGATTTTCAACAATTTCCACTTTTTATCATTATTCTGGAATTATAGGCACTGAACAGACAGAGAGGAAAATCTAGCTTACCTCCAGAGTTTTCCAGTTCATGGGGAGAACCCACTGTCTGTACCATCCACTTCCAGAATGGGCTGGACATGTGCAGGCAGCCCACACATTTTCTGAAAGGACGGGCCCACCAAAACAGGGAATTCGCATATACAAGCTGCCCCGCATTATTAATTTTTTCTGTTCCACCCTAAAGAAATGTGCGCACATGCACTGGTGCACTGCCAGTAGCTTCCCTTTTGCCTCCCTTCTCCACCCAGCTACCAAACTATTGGACACCCCATGTCCAATACAAGACACCTGTATAGTGCATCAGTCTGAATTTTCACTTGGCCATGGAAAAAGTGTGGAGATTCCGCTGGGAATAGGTCAGAGTGCAGAAACATCATGTAGATCTTCAATAACATAACATAACATTATATAACATAACGTACAGAGCAGAACATGACATAACATATAAAACTTAATAAAAATAAAATAAAATAGAAATGAAATAAAATAAAATAAAATAAAAATAATAAATTAAAATGTAATGAAATAAAAATAAATATAAAATAAATATATAAAATAAAAAGTATAATGAAAATATACTTCCCAGTCCTGAGTTAGTGTGAGGAAAGGTGCGTGAACATCCACTGTTCCAGCACCAACCCAGGGACCAACCCAGGTGAGCACTGGGCCAGGAAATCACAGGCTCAGCCCATGCCATCCTGCCCCAAATGCTCACACCTTCTGATAGAATGAGACCAATTTTTGCAAATTTCTACAAATGTGAAAAAATTAAAACTACAATAACTGCTGCCATGTTGTAACAACTATCAAAATAGAACTATCACAGTAACTGTTGACTGGTTAGTGAGGTGTGTAGGGAATTCTATCCTAAATTTTAATGTATATATATTTAAAAATAAATGAAACATGTCACTAATAGAACAAGTAATACTGATGATACAACGAGTAATGAGTTACTTTCTAAAAGTGTTGTTTCAAGTTCCAGTATATAAGGACAAATTTTCTTGTAGAAATAGACTTTTTAAGGCAACCTAATGTGTAAGAATGTAGATGCCAGCAAATCTCAAGGATGAGCTTGTTCATCCTGTTCAGGAGAGGACAACACTTCCAGCAGCATCTTCGGGATCTGACTTTCACTGGCCTTAATTTTTCAAAAACACCCTTTGTCTATTTTGAGGGAAAATATGAAGCCCCCCCCCAGTGCTTGTGCATTTGTGACAATGAAGAAAGTAGAAGATTTAGGGTGTTTTCCTTTGCATTGTCTTTGCAGCAGGGATGCTCGGATTCACTTTCTGGGGGAGCTTTTGAGAATAAGAGTTGTTTGGCCTCCAGCTGATGTTATTTGTGGCTTCTTGACAGATTCCAGTAAATCCATCACAAATAAGGTTGTTACCTTTGCACTAGCAGCCCAGAAAATTTGTCATAATTTTTTTTTAAAAAAAGAAGTGGACTAGATTGTAAGGGAGATAATTTGTCATAGACCCTTTGCAAATATGGTGTCATGGTTTGTTTTGTTACAACTGGCACTTCTTTTTTACTGTGATACTTTCTACTGTCATAGTTTATATAGCCTCATTTTTTTTTTTGTAATGGCCTTTGTATTGCAGACAGTGAATGATTAATTCATTCAGTTCTCATAAACCCCAGTCTGGCCATACTGGCTTGGTATGATGGGAACTGTGGTCCAGCACAACTGGACAGTAGCAAATTAGAGAAGGATGGCTTGGGCCCGGTACAGACGGGCCTCGTGGCATGCCTTGATGATGTGGTTGGGTTGCCTCAGGGTGTCGCTTACAGATGCCCCACAACCCTAGCACATCTTCCATATGTCAAAATGGCAACACCCTGTACAGATGGGTGCTGCCATTTTGACATGACGGACACCTACCTTCCGCATGTCGCGGCACCATAATGACATTGCGAGTGCACCATTGGTGCACTTCGGCATCGTTATGGTGCTGCAAAAAGAACCTGTTTTTTGCAGGTTCATTTTGCTCCGCAAAGAAGCCACACAGTTTGTCTGCTGCGGCTTCCCTGCAGAGCAAACCAGGGTGCCGGCAGACCACCCTTTTTGGGCGCTCTGTACTGGGCCTTACATTGGTTTACAGCAGTTACCCAGGTAACTTTTCCAGCCTTTACTCCATTTAACTGGTGATATGAGGAACCTTCCATATGCAAAGCACAGATCCTGCCAATGAACCCAAGCCTTTAGACTGCAGCTTTCTTTTACATTAAACTTTTGTGTCATGCATTTATAATCAGAAAGCTGTTTCATCCTAGGTATATGATCAAGCAACATCAGAATATGGGCAAGACTGCAAAAGTTTTTTAAATGAGGAAGAACATACAAGCTAGGAGAGGTTGCAGCAGTTTGCTTTTCCTGGGCCTACTGGAAAGAGTAAGATTGTGTTGCAGCTTCTCCTCTCCCTTTGCTGAGCTAATTTGATACAAACTACTTCTGTACTTTGATCTTCATTTGCATCTATTGAAATAAGCTGAGGTTGAAGGGAGAAAGTGGTGGAGGAGAGAGAAACTGGAATATTTTAAAAGTAGCTGAAAAAGTGGGACAACAGAGGATTAATTGGGACTGTCCCTGCCAGATAGGGACAATTGAAAGGTATATAGCTGACAGAATCCCTCAGATAACATAGCCAATAGTCAGCCAGCAGTTTCATGGGGGATGAATCAGGGGTTGAAACTGTAGGAGAATCTGTCTGGTGGAATCCTTGAAAGGCTGGTCATAACAGTCAGCTAAGCAGATCCAGATCCAGGATCCAGCAGCTGAACAAGGCAGGCACTCGGAAAGATCAGATGAAGGGGTTCCACCAGACAAATTCTTCTATAGAAACTTGCTGTCTACAAAATGCTTCTCTTGATGGCTGGTGACTAGTGGACACCTTTTTTATTTCCTTCTAAAGAGAATAATATGGTGAACCCTCAGTATCTACTTTGTTTTGGTCCAAGGACCTCCCATGGATACCAAAATCTGAGGATGTTCAAGTTGCATTACATATAATGGCATAGTAAAATGGTGTCTCTTATATAAAATGACAAAATCAAAATTTGCTTTTTAAAAATGTATATCTTTTAAAAATATTTTCCAAGCTGTGGGTGGTTGAATCTGTGCATGCAGAATCCATGGATATTGAGGGTCGATGCTCAAACCAGCACCACACTGGCTCTTGTAAAACATAGTAGTGAAGATAAGGTGCAGCATACTCTATTAAAAGAACATTTTGCAATGGCCAGGTAACAGCCAAAAGTCTGTATAAACAAAACAAAACAAGTGGAAAGAGAGCAGACAGCAGGCCAACCTTGTCTCCCATGGGAAGGAACTGCACAGTGTGGGAGCAGCGACTAAGGACTTATTAACATAGGCAGGAAAATCTGTACTCACATTATAGCCATTCCTCTCTGGGCACACAATGTTCCTGAGGATTCACAGATAATGTGGGGCTTTTCTCCAAAACCCTGGAGAAAACAGAACTGCCTCTTATCCCACATTTTTCTGGAAAATCTGGAACAGTATTGCAGAGATGACTGTGTAGCTGGAAAGACTACACACACTATAGGAGCCCTGGTGGCACAGTGGTTAAATGCCTGTACTGCAGCCACTCACTCACAAACTGCAAGTTTGCGAGTTCAGTACCAGCAAAAGGACTCAAGCTAAACTCCGGCTTTCATCCTTGCAAGATTGTTAAAATGAGTACCCAGATTGTTGGGGGCAATTAGCTTACACTTTGTAAACCACTTAGGGAGTGCTTAAGTGCACTGATAAGCAATATAGAAATGTACTTGCTATTGTTTTTGCTATAGGTCACATGCTCATTGATGTCTTCCAGGTTACTCTGATCTTGCCATAGTGTTATTGGAGTTGCTGTAGATTGGGAAACTGTGCTTCAACTGTGGGGCGAGTATGCATTTTCCTGCTAGTGTAGGCAAGACCTAAGAAGACCCTTTCCCCCATACATAAACAAGATAGTTGTGGATTGAGAGAGAGCCCTACTCCATAAATCTTTAAACATGGGCAGACTCATATAGGGAAATAAGATCATTCAGATAGTTTGGACCCAAGCAATCAAAGGGCTTGATCAGTCATAACCAATATTTTGAATTCTGCCTGGAAATAGACCAGAAACCAATTTGGGTCTTTGGTTCATCCAAGCAAATTGCAGGGTTCTATAAAGCCATAACAGCCTGTCAAGGTCTTGAGCCATATAGGGCTTTCTAGATAAGAGTTAACATGTTAAATAATACTTATTATTATTATTATTTTCTTATATCCCATCTTTCTCCCAATAAAGGGACTTTTTTTGACTGACCTGATGGTGGTATTTGGCAGTGGTGGAAGTTTCTGAACAATGCTGCCTATTCCACTTCCTTCTCCATCTGGGGTAACAGCATAAAAAGCATGCTTACAATCCAAAGGATTCATTGTCTTCATGCTAGTGGGTATTGATTTAATAATTGGAGGCTGTAATCATTGCTAGTAACTCTGAATGAGAGGAAAAGGAGGCCACTGCACTCATAAGGAAACTGTGTTCGTTGCAGCAGAGAGAGAATTGGGAAAAATGAAACCGTTATGCAGGAAAACTTTGCTTCTGCTTGCTAAGAATTTTTTAAAATTCACAAATTTTTAAATATCCAGAATGGAAAGAACTTGAAAGTGGAAAGAAAGAGTAGAAGAAACTGATAGATTTATCCATCCAGGCCTAGTGCTTTGGATGCTTAATTCTTTAAAATGTTGGATTCAATCCCAGTTTAGGGTTGCCAGAGTAAAACCTGGTGAGTGCTCCTGTACCTTCTGTAGAAGAGGGAATTTTAGTAGGTGTTGCATGCTTCCTGGAGTCATCTCGAGTTTTCAGTCTGGCAAGCCTGCAGTGCATTCAATAATGTCCTGCATCCTATTGGTTTCTTTCAAGTGACTCAGTGGGTCTACTCTACTTAAGCATAAAAATAGGATATAAAAACACAGAAGTGCTGAAATAGGATTGCTCCCTTTTCACTCTGAGAGTGTCATCATCTTTATACCTGTATGGCAAGCAGGTACAATATGGTCCGCACTGTGCTGGGAATAGCTATGACTATTTAATTGAGGCAGTTGTAATGGAACAGAGTTTTGATTCAGTTTGCTTTCAGAGATTTGCAAAAATTCACAGATCACGTATTTGGATGAAAAGAATATGAGCCTTTAAAACCCTGGCTGAGATCCAGCTTTGTTGGCTATAATGACAATGATGGAGCTCCCTCGCTGTAGTTATGTCTGGCAATGCCCTGGTGGCACAGTGGTTAAATGCCAGTACTGCAGCCACTCATTCACAAGCCCCAAGGTTGTGAGTTCAGTCACAGCCAGGGGCCCAGGGTCAACTCAGCCTGGCATCCTTCCAAGGTTACTAAAATGAGTACCCAGCTTGTTGGGGGCAATTGGCTTACACATTCTAAACCGCTTAGAGACTACTGAGTTCTGTATTAAGCAATATAGAAATGTAGCTGCTATTGTTCTCCCAGCTGCAGGATGTGTTGAAAACAGGCAGAAAGAGGGGCCCTTTAGTGTCCTGCCAAAGCAGCTTGTCTCAGTGTGCTCCATGACTGGGAGAGCATTGCAATCATCATGTCTCAGGCTGCTGCCATACTGAAGAATTAATACAATTTGACACCACATTAACCCTCTGTCTCCTCCTTCCTGAAACAGCCAGTGATGAGCTACCATGCTATATGACTGCAGCAGAGGGAGAGGTGGGACACATAGCCAGTCTCCATTGGCTTGGCCGACCTCCTGGCTTTGGGTTCTTTTCCTCCCATGCAATGTTTCCATACCAACTTGTCATTTTGAGAACATGTAAGTAGGTGCTACCCCCAGATACCATTTTTTGGTAATGAAGGTGTCATTTATATATGTTTTTTTTTAAAAAAAAAAACTATATGTAACTTTTAAGAACTGGGTTTTAGGTTTGCTTATTTTCCTTCACTCTCACCATCACTCCCCCCCCCTTTTTGTGTTTTGTCCATTATATTATAAACTGGCTTTTTAAAAACAAATTTTTGGATAGTGCTTGGATAATTTTAAGTGTTGTTGTTGTTATTGAAATGAACAAGTTGAGACCTGAAAGAGTTACTTTAATAGTACTGGATGTGCCCAACAGAGTTTTGGATTCTGTCCCCATTTGATGGCAGACAAGCATCCTTATGCCAGGTGACAAATGGCCTTTCAAACTTGGTTTCTAATGAGGTTTTCCAAATGGCATGGAGCTGCTGCTTGAGAAGCACCACTCCCCATCTTCTGTAGCCATGCAGAACCTTTGAGCAATGAAGTGGAAAAAAAAAACTACACAATAAAAGCAGGTTTTAAAGGCTGAAAGCCAACTGTGATTTTGTTTACCCACAAAAAATAAGTTAAAGTGTTAGTGACAATTGGTTTGGGACAGAAACATGCTCAAAAGTTATTTGAAGCTACAGCAGCACACAGCCCCACATCCTGAATATCTGTCACTCATTGGTGGGACAGAGCTATTTGGCTAGTTGATGTTTCAAAAATAGGTCAGCAAATAGTAAAAAGTTAAGGAATTAAAAAAAGTCTTGAGGTCCATAAATCAAAATGTGAAAAGTATGACTTAATTTTTTGTATTAGAAAAGCCAGAATGTTTTTGAACAATACAATAAAAATGCATCTTCTTGTTGGTTTGACATTTTTAGCTTGATTTATTCCAGGGTTTTGATTGTTCTGTCAGTAATCGGTTCATCTGGATGTATGAAGGTGCCTTTGAAGAAAAAGTATCTGAATTGTAAGTTCCCTTTGGGGCCTTTAGAATAAAAATAATAGGCTAACGCCTGACTGCAGAAGGAAATGTGAAGCATATTGTTATGATTCCCACTAAGTAAGGGTAATTTACATGACTAATTCTGAGGCAGAACAACAACAACAACAAAATCACACAATTAGTCTAACCTAAAAAGAACCCCAATAAGTTCTATGACAACTTATATCATAAAAACAGACTCCTTTATTAAGGTCACACTAAACCATGGGTTGGTTACAGACTATTAGTTAGTTGCATTTCATTCTCATTGAAATCAACACATGGCTATTTTGTACAGTGAGACCTTCCTTTACGCGGGATCTGTTCTGGACCCCCCCACACATAAGGAAAAAAACGCATCTGCTTGAGCCCCATTAGAAGTAATGGGGCTCATGGACGTGGCATGCTGCGGGGCGCACATCATGGGTGTGCGTCCCATTACTCCTTCTGGGGTGTGAGAGGAGTTTTTCCGGCGTGGCTTCCAGCATATGCTGGAAGTCACGTATGGCGTGTCTGTCTATAATGCGGGCGTGCTGTACCATTAATTTTTATGTGACCTATGTCAATTAATTTTATGCTGGATCCAACCCAAGCTTTATCAACTACATTGGCATTTAGTGAATCTTAAACTCTTAGTTCACAAAAATCTGCATTTCTTTTGAATTAAAAAGTAGTTATTTACTGTTGGACAGAGAAAGGCAATGGCAAGCCACCTTTGAGTATTCCTTACCAAAGAAAACATTATGAAATTCATGGAGTTGCCATAGGTCAACAATATTAAATTGTTGTTGTTGTTATTATTATTATTATTATTATTATTATTATTATTATTATTATTATTATTATTATTATATTAACATAATAATCATAATAAAATAATAGATAAGTCAACGAGTGATTTGAAGGTACATACACATAGAGAGAGATAGCAGTGTAGTGAACAAATTTTGAAGGCGCTGCAACTTATGTAGGCTACCAAGACAGAGTGTCTTGAAAACAGCATACATATAGAGAGTCCTTGCATTTCTTGCAGTAATGGCTAGGACCACTTCTTGTTATGTTATTACATTTTTATCCTGCCCATTTTACTAAAAATAGCACTAACTGTGGCTACTACAAAATAAATTAAACAATATAATAACTAAAATCATTACAATAATCGATAAAGAGTTATTAATAAACAGATTTACCAATTGCAGCTATGTTGTGAGTTTCTCCATTCAGAGTCATTGGTCTCTTTCCAGATAGGAAAACCCATGATAGGGCAATGCTCCATCATGTGATTAATACTTGCCTTAGTGATGATGGGGTCTGTGTTAATGCAAAGTCTCACTCCATTAAGGTGTCGTTTTTGGTTTGAATGTGGTTTGAAAGTGTTATTTCTGGTGATTTGTTCCATGGTGTACACCTGCTACCTGACACAGCGTACTTGAACTACCTCTAAGCACATAAGCACTTGATAAATATGAGTATGCTATCACGATCTTCAGGAAAAAAAAGACAAATATTATTGGGGATGTATGGTTAAATTATAGACATTTGTTGTGAACCTTCACAACACAGTTAAAAATCCTAGGCTTACTTTGAAAATCTAGGGGTATTGTCCAGGAGTTTCAGTAAGTGTGGTCTTTACTGGTGGGTGGGGAGTTGGGGTGACTGTTTTGCAATAGTAGAACAGAATACATGCTTATATCACCAGTTGTGAACTTGGCTGTGCAATCCATGTCTACAACATAGCTATGCTGATGTACTTTTCTATAACACAACCAGTGAATTTTCTTCTGCACATCCAATGAAGAATACCTTGTCCCAACTGTGCAACCCAAGACATGTCTATTCAGAAGTAACTCCTATTAAATTCAATTGTGTTCATTCTCAATTAAATACCTCTTTATTAACTCTCTGGGGTTTCCCCAAAAATCCTCACCTATCCAACACTTTGACCCTGTATCAGGCACTTCCACCCACATCCAGCAGGATTTCAAATTTTAGGGATCATGTTTAAAACTTCAAGTGAAGGAATCACTCTTCGAAAAGGATACCTGTGGATGCATGGATTCAAAAGAAATGTGCTCCCTCACTTTCAAATTATTTTATGGAGATTCCACCAATGAAGTAATAGTTTATCTGTAGTTTTATACATATTTACTTGGAAACAATTTCCATAGAACTGAGTGGGGTTTACTGATAATTATGCAAATATTGGATTACAATTTTATGTTTACATGGACAGCGGCTCTAGCAGAAACTTGCTAAAGCTAACAAAAACCTTTAGTCTAAAAACAAGAGATAAGGCCAGTCAGGTTGATTATTATTATTATTATTATTATTATTATTATTAAGCTTTATTTATAAAGTGCTGTAAATTTACACAGCACTGTACATACGATCAGTTAAAAATAGAATAAAATAAAATAAACCTGGCTATGGTGTATATTCTACAAAAACAATTAGACATAATATATATGAATTCATATTAACATTTAAATAATAAAATATAGCAAACACCAAGCTAAAGTAAGCATAAGATAACAATCATACGATGTCTAGGAACGCTTCCCTGAACAATATTGTCTTTAACTCAGTTTTAAAGCTGGGTAAAGAGGTGATGGAGTGTGCTTGGGAGGGAAGGAGGTTCCAGGAGTAAGGAGCAGCAGTGAAAGGGAGCGGATCAGGGCTAGAGAAGGGAAAATCCTTGTCTGGGACAACAGTCCTTGATTTCCAGAATGGAGGCCCGAATGAATGTCTCTTCCTTGCTACACTACAACTCCTTGGCTGCCATTTTCTCGGATAAGGAAATGCTGAAGGCAATCATACCGTCTCATGCATTTGTTTGATTAAATATCTGTGTGTGGGGGAGAGGTTGGCAGCAGCAGCAATTTGTCCCCCATAAAGTCTATTTAGATCCATTGTTCCACTCAAGGAAAACAATATTTTAAACATCATTTAGACACATTACCAGTTACCATACCTGGCCCATACCTGGCCCAGAGGGACCTAGAAACTGTTGTACATGCTCTGGTAACCTCGAGATTGGATTTCTGCAATGTACTCTACATGGGGCAACCCTTATACCAAACTCGGAAGCTGCAAATGGTGCAGAACATGGCAGCCCGGCTGGTCACTGGTGTTTCCAGGACCAGCCACATAACACCGGTATTGAAAGATCTCCATTGGCTGCCCATCCGCTTCCGGGCTCAATATAAGGTGTTGGTGATTACCTATAAAGCCCTAAATGGCTTAGGCCCAGGATACCTAAAGGACCGCCTCTCCCCGTACATTCCGCCTCGCACCCTCAGAACGTCTGGGCAGCAACTACTGAAGGTGCCTGGGGCTAGATTATCCTCCACCACACGGAGGACATTTTCCACCGCTGCCCCAGCCCTTTGGAATACGCTGCCCACTGAGCTCCGCTCGACTACCACCCTGGCCCAATTCAGGAAGGACCTGAAAACCTTCCTGTTCCAACAGGCATTCCCCGACTAAAAATCCTGTGGGCCTCCCTCCTCTTTCGTGGCCAAGAGGTTGGGCTAATGGGGCATTTTAGCCTGTTTTTATTGTATTTGGTTGTTTTATGTATATGTATTTATTCTGTTTTAATTGTCTGATTGGAAGCCGCCCTGATCTTGGGAAGGAGCGGGGTACAAATAAAAACTTTATTTATTATTATTATTATTATTAAATTGTATTAGAGACGCACACAGAGAGAGCATGTTTGCGAATGAACCAAAGCTACCTTATAGTATTAGTGGCTTTATTAGAATAATGATGCATCAGCGGGCCTTGTTCGCATACAGGCTGTCTGACTATAGACAGTTTTTGACATGTAAATTCACTGCTCTGAATGCTTCCACCAAGTTTTGCAAAAGCGAATTGGTCTATTTGACTTATCCTGTTTTGATTTTCCCAAGAAAATCAATATAATAAAGTAATTCTTTTCCACCACCCTCCTCTGTGCTAAGCTCTTCTGAGAACAGTCAGAACAGTTTCTTCTTCAATTATTTCTGGCTTGTTTGCATTAAATCCTTTCAAAGGGACCCATGCAAATACACAACCTTAATAAAGATGTCTCCCTATGAAATAAGCTAAATAAAATTTTACATTTAAGGTGAGTAAGAACCAGTTATGAAGAAAATTGCTCAATATCTCTTTCATCCTATTTCTCCCCCTTCATTCAAACCCTGCTACAGCTATATATAGGGCTAAGAATTTGATATGGTATGCATAATTCATGCCACTGGCCTTTGTGCTTTGCCCTTATCTTCTCAGGCATCCCACATATTTAGATGAGGCAAATGTTATTCTCTCTTGTTATCAACACAAATTTAGAGCAGTGGTGTGGGATGGGTGCAGGAAGGAGGAAGAATGCAATGCATATAATGTAGCATTGCTAAGGCAAAATTATTCCTTTTCTGCCACTGGTGATTTCTCATGTTCTCCTTTTAAGACACCAGAATAGCAGATCAAGCATCTAACGTGTGGAACTTAATCATGGGGCTTTCCATTTGACTTTGCAATAAAGGTTTTAATTTAACAAACAGCACAGGGAATTCAGTTGTCTTTGGCTGGCTGGGAGGATATCTTTTAAAGTAGAATTAGTAGTTATGGATTACCACTTTGCTGTGATCAGCTACAAGGAACGATACAGTACAGTGCAAATGATCATTTTCTGATCTCTTGTCAGCAGCACAGATCAGGAATTTTTAAAAAAGACAGAAAAAAACAGAATTCTTGAAGTTTGAACATGTGTTTTTACTACCTTAGTTTAGAAGACCATATATACTTAGGGCTTACATTTAAACTGGTTTGCAATTCGCCTTCATTCCGTGTTGGTAAATTGATTCCAAAAGGTGCGTCATTCCCACTATGAAAGCAGATCTTTTCATCATCCCCTTGTAATTGCTTCTTTTTTGGCATGATTGTCATCCCCACTGGTTTGCCTCACTTCAAAATGCATGTCAATCAGTGATGTAAGCAGTAGCCCGGGCAGCCTAGCTTGGGAACTACATATATGTGTGTGTGTGTGTGTGTATTTGTATAATAAATTGATAGAAGATTCAATTCATTGGTTTTGCAGCTACTTGCCTCACAATGAGCTGCTGTCAGATCGCCTGGGTAATGGTAAGTAGTTGCAAAATCAATGAATCGAATCTTCTATCAATTTTATTTTTAAAATAAATAAATAAATCTTGCACCATAGGTCACACCACAAGCACAAATGCAGCGCTGGGGGGGGGGGGGGCGGGGAATGGTGGATCTACCAAAAACTGAACAGGGATGGTAAAAACCCCTCTGCCATTAGTCCCTCCCCTCCAGAATGATGCGATTCAGAGCCATCATTCCCACTTGTTGGCCATGCTTCAGAATAGATTCTTTTCAAAAGAATCGCCAAAGAACTAAGAATTATTCGGAGGCACTCTGTTGGTTAGTGTCAGGAAAGAGCGGTGTTTTTTTTTTTGTGTTTGCCTTGCTTCATCATGATTGAAACCAATCACAGTAGGATCGGAACTAGTTTCAAATGGGAACGGCGGTCATATAACCCAATCAGCAATTTGCTTTAAATCATAGTGGGAACAAGGCCTTAGAGTACAGGTGAAGACAGTTCTGTTCCTTACAGACATTATTCTGTTTTCAAAGATACAAAGACACAGAGTTCATTACATTTTGAAAGCTACTATTTCCCTTTTCAGCTAGTGTTATCATTAATACAAAAAATAAAATTTATTTTATGAATTGCTGAATATTGATGAATACATTGTTAGCTTATTTTAACAGTTGATTTGTCCCTTCAAATCAAGCTTAACCTACTGCAACCTTATCCTAGGGCATTCTTGGCAAGATCTATTCAGGGGAGATTTGCCATTGCTTTTCTCCATGGTGGTGAGAATGTATTTTGACAGACACCAGCACAATTTTATAGGAAGGCAAAAACTAGCCATTTCCCATTATATGTATAGTGAAACGTGCATAAATCTGCACTGGCCCAAGCTACTGTGATACTATGTAATACATTCACTGGAGTTTGTTTGCATCCCCACAAAGTGATATTTTAAGCCCTATCACAGTGACACTATTCAAGCAATTAGCAATTTTGCAAATACACACTCACCTTTCCTTCTCTCTCTCTCTCTCTATCTCATAGAATGCCTTGAAAAAGTATTCACTTGCGTTTGACTTTTCCATATTTTGCTTTGTTTCAACTTAGAATGGAAATTGCCATTGCGACCAACTGATATAAACAAGATATAAAACCCTCACGATGCAAAATATTTGTACTATTGAAAATGAAACAAACAAACAAACTGGCACTTGTTGTTTTCATAAGTCTTTGCTCTCCTGAGTCAATATCTTTTGTAGCAATTACTGCTATGAGTGTTCATGGGTAAGTACTGTACTGATCAGCTTTGTGCATCTGGGTATGGCAATTTGTGCCCATTCTTCTGGGCAAAATTGATAATGTTTAAGAATTATTAGCTGGCACTCTGTTGGTTAGTCCCAACTGGAGTAAGCTCATTGAATCAAATGGTGAATAGTGAATCAACACATTGGTAAATCCAATTGATTCAGTGGTTCTGTTCCAGTCAAAACCAAAATAGAATTTAGGCCATTATTAATTACAGTATTATTCCTTATACACCACCCACACCTTGCTATATTCATATCTGAACTACATCTCCCCAAATGTCTTTTGACCAACAAAACTGGAGAGGAACACAAGTTTGAAGTCATAGCCAGGCAAAGGTGAATTTTGGATCTCTGAAGCATTCAGAAGCCATTCTGTTACTTTTCAAATCTACACAGGATTCTAATGGCACAAGTAAACAAAAATAACAGTATACAGAACGTTCTGAGAAATATGTGATGTTGGCAACCCTGCTTTGATGCAGGTCACCAAAGTCACTAGTGACACAAATGTACGCATTTGATGTCAGATTTGATTGAATACACAATCTGTGTTGAATACTTCTGCTGACCTAATCATGCAGACAAATTTCAAAGTTTTGCTAGTGCATGAATAGCAGTACACATCAGCTGAATTGAAAAGCAGTTCTACTCTTTGAGAAATGTTTATGAAATATTTCATTCCTGGTCAATGCCCAACTCGGTACAGAAAATATAAGTATTAGGCATAATGATTAGGACATTGTAATTTAGAGTTAGGAGTTGGCAACACACAGTATGAATGTTGCTGTTGTATTTGATCATTTTATAACAAGATGGTTCAAAATGTAGCTCCAGTCCATTTGTTCTGCAGCTACTAGAGTGCATGTAGAATGCCCTTTCAATATTAATAATAATAATAATAATAATAATAATAATAATAATTGTGGCAATCAGCTGGCAGCAACGAGGAAAAGAAGAAAACTAACTTGAGCTAACTTCCACTAATTTCTGATGGTGCTAGACATGCAGTCATTCAACTGGATTCTCATAAGACTGTTTATAGAGCAAGGGAGAACAATTACATTCATGATCATTTATTCAGCTAAGAATTTCTGAGTAAAACCCTGTTTCTGTTTGTCAATGTTGTGGGTGGGGAACTTCCAGAAATTGGTGCTAGTTGACAAACTACTATTCCCATCCTCCCTCACACTGGATGTCTAGGGATGATGGGAACTACAATCCAACAACAACAGAGAGAGTCACACATACCCAGTCTTTGAATATATCCTTGTGGCTGGACAGTGCCACAAATGGTCCATGTTAGTGCAACCTGATTGCTTGCTAGTAATTTATATCCTTTCCCCTTACAACCATTATGAAATGACAATAAAAAATGAATGTTTTTATAAAAAAGTTCTGAAAGACTGGATCTCCCCATATGAGCCTGCCCAAGTCCTACAATCTTCTGGGTTGGTCTTTCTCTCATCCCTATCTCCCTCACAGGCCTCACTGGTGAAGAAATGGGAGACAGCTTTCTAGGAAGTTACTCCCAGCTTGTGGGAGCGTTGGTTGACCCCACTCTCTGCTCTCTTTACACCACCTTTTTATTTAAACAGACCTTCAGAATTTCATTGGTGGTGGCCGAAGGATATTTTAAACCTTTTAATGGAGTCTGCTCAGTATAAGTCTTTATATGAAACACACACTCTGAATGTGTTTTAACTATTCTAAATATTTTAGCTGGATTTTCTTATTTTTTTTAAAAAACAATTGTATTAAATAATGTTTTAACTACATGTTCTTTTAACTTATACGGTCAGCCCTCCATATCAACGGATTCTGCATCCATGGATTCAACTATCCATGGCTTGAAAATATTCCTAATAATGATAACGATAATGATAGTGATAATAATCCTAAAAGCAACCCTTGATTTAGTCATTTTATATAAGCAACACAATTTTACTATACCATTGTATCTAGTGGGACTTGAGCATTCATGGATTTTGGTATTCACAAAGGGTTATAGAAACAAACCTCAGTGGATACCAAGGGCCCACTGTATTGCAAGATGCCTTGGGTCCCATGTAGGGAGAAATGTGGGATATGAAATCAATAAATTGATTGATCAGTTTACTTATCCAACAAAAGCATGTGTGGACTAATCATGGTTGGCTGCATAGAGCCCCTTTATGGGGAAATCTTTTGATCTGTGGCTTAGATCAAAAGACTGAGGGAGCTGGGGGGAAGGAATGGATTGGCTTCCTACTACCCTTCCCAAATAGCTGATGAGCATTTTATTTTAGTTTTTTAAATAAAGCACTAGGGCTGGTAACAGACAGGACCACTCACAGCTGTTCACTGAATGTGTGGAAAGGAGCCATCTCTGCCAATTCTATCCTCAGGGCTGACTCAAGATGTGCTACTTCAAGATGCAGTGGGGAAGATGGTACCTCTTCTATGTAAACTGGACAGGCAGTTGAATTTCTCTTCAGGAATGGTGCATTGATCACATCCCACACCAACTCTAAGGGCAGCATATGAATGTGGAGGTACAGGACATGCATGTTGCACATAGAGTGTACTGGGGGTTTGGAAGGATTGACTAGAAATCACTGTTACTACCCAGTATCACCTACCTGAGGCAGTTGACTACTCTGCCTAATGATAGGGCCAGCCCTGGCCTGCCCAGCACCACTGTGTCTGCAGGCTGGTTTTGCTCTATGACCCTCAGACATCCAGTAAAATATCTGAATAGAGTCTACAGTACACCATGTACAGAGTTTAATAATAGCCCGAAGATGTGACTTTATGATGGGCTCTTGTTAGAGACTTCATGGGTGATGAGTGGCAAGTTTTCACCTTTCCCCCTGTAACAGATGACTGCATTCTTCTACCACTGCCACTTTAGACCAAGGTTGCATCTGCACTCCAGAAATAATGCAGCTTGGCATTACTTTAACTGCCATGGCTCAATGCTGTGGAATTCTGGGATTTGAAATATTTTGCCGCCTCTGTTAGATAGCTCTGGTGCCATCACAAACTATAATAATAATAATAATAATAATATGTTTTATTTATATACCGCTATTCCCAAGATCATAGCGGTGAACAGCAAGTAAGTTAATTAGCAAGTAAGCTAATTTGCCCCCAACAGTCTGGGTACTCATTTTAGTGACCTTGGAAGGATGCAAGCCTGAGTCGAGCTTGGGCCCTTTTGCTGGTCTTGAACTCGCAACCTTGTGGTTTTGAGTGAATGGCTGCAGTACAGGCATTTAACCACTGCGCCACCAGGGCAACCCCAGGATTCCATAATGTTGAGCCATGCCAGTCAAAACAGTGTCAAACTGTATTATTTCTGTTGTGAAGATGTAGCCCAAGTTAAACATGTGGGGGGATGGGATTGAAATAGAGGGAAATGTTGTTCACAAGAATTTTTACTGATTCCCATACCACCACTACAAAAGAAAGTAACAGTTCCACACAGGAACAATATCAGTAATTTGCAGAATGAAAACATGTATTATGTTTTGTTACAGGCAGGCAAAAAGACATGGTTCCAGTTATGCCACTGTCCCGTACTGAAAAAGACAGCATTAAGGCACTAATGCCTCACATTTCATCCTTTTCATGGCATTTAATAACATTGCCATGTGTACAGGTACCTCTGTGGTAGTGTCCTGTCAGCTTATTCAGCCTGTTACTCTGGGCAGTATCAGATTTGCAGAGAGAGGTTTAGTAGGTGCCACACACTGTCCTCCTTCGTCCATTTTGTGTGCTGGAATCCAAGGGCTGAGCAGCAGCTTTCCCATTAAGCTGCAACAGATAACTCAAATGAAATCTCTGTGGTAAATCTGCTTGCCAGCACCTGGTGCATTTCCTCTAATGAAGCCTTTTTCTCTCCATGATATGAATCCATTAGACACTGCAAAGCTTGAGTATGTAAAATATTTTGTTTATCTGGCTCTCCTCAAAGGTGCTGTCTGTCATCATAGATGTCTGCAGTAAATATAGCTGCTGTATTGCTGAAAGAGGACATAATGCAGGAGGTGATTAGAGCTATAGCAAACATAAACGGCAATGTCTCTAATAACCATAATTCCCCACTTCAATCATCATATCAGTATTAAAGCTAAGGGTTCCCCATTTGTCGCTGGTTTTTCCCCCCTTGTCTTTTTTTTCTTTCCAAAAACATGTTAATTGTATTTTTAGTGAGATTTTTTGTTTTTGTTTTTGTCTTGGAGTGTTTCACCTGTCATTTAAAAGAAAAGAAGTAGCTTGTCCACTGGAGGTCAAAACCCCCACCAACCCACCATTAAGTGTGTAAGCCAGGGAGAAGAAAATGCATTGCTATGTCTTTGTGTTATGGAGTTAAAGTGGGGAGAAAAGGAGTGAGAAATAATTCTGATAGTCTCAGAGAAAGAGTATGCAATAAGCTAGAAAAGACAAGTGGAAACGTGTGTGTGTGTCTATGAGGATGTGTATCTGGCTGGATTGTATAGCCCCTTACATATATGATATATGGGGAAACTCCTGGTTAAAACTTAGTTGTGTATGGACACATTCTGCAAAAGTTTAAAATAACACTGTGAAGCTCTTCCCAGACACACTTTGTGCACAAAGGCATTGTGCACAAAGGCAGCTTGCTGTGTGTGTGTGTGTGTGTGTGTGTGAATATATAAGGTTCAGAGGAAGGCAGTGGCACCCACCCCAAACAAATCTTACAAATAAAACCCCATAGGTTGCCATAGGGTTGCCATAAGTCAGAAATGACTTGAAGGCACACAACAACATATCAAATTGGCACAAAACAGGGTATATAAGGAGATCAGTGGGAGAGGACAGTAGCTTGTGATGCATGGCTTGAGGAGAACCTGACTTCCCCTTTTTTTTTCTGTGTTAGTTTTAAAAACAGTACTCAGTGGAGAGGAGAAAGCAGTGGTTAGTTTGTTGCAATAGAAACATGTTTTGGAGCATTTTAAGGACTAATATGCCTCTGATGAAACGTTTCTGCTAAATAAAACTGTTAGTCTTAAAATGCCATAAAAAGCTCTGGAGATTATCAGACCAGCTCCTTTCATGCGGCAGTCATGCAAGCAAAAATAAAATGGCAACATACTGATGTTAGAGCAGCCACCACCATACTTCTTTCATCTGGGCAACCAGGGTTGCTGCACCCATCATGCTCTTTTCCAGTCCTCTCCTTTAACCCTTGTCCCTTACCCAGCATGCCTTTAGGGTTTTTAAAAAAAACTTTTTTTAAAAACTTTTTTTGCATAATTTTGGACTTCTGCAAAAATTTATGCTTTCTAAAATGATTTTTAAAACCTCGAGGCTTCACAACTCCAGAATTGTTCAAAAAACAGGATTAAAAAAAAAAAGTAGTGAGGGGGAGGTGGGAAAGGGGGATGAGGGAGAGTGACACCACCTGACTGCCAGTCGTGCAAATGTGCCTTTTGCACTTGGGGAATTGCGTGCTTGCCATTTCATTCACAGGTTTCATCCATGGGGATAGAGCAGCTATGGGTGGGAGGTGGTTTCATATGATCAGTATGGCCAAAGCTGTTTCCTTCCAATGGAAATCATGGATCAAAAGCCACATGTGATAATCTCCTTTGTTCTTGTTTTAAGAAAAAAAAAAAAAAACCCTGGAGGTAGCTTGATGAGTTTCTGTTTAGAAACGGGGGGGGGGGGGGGGGGGATGTACAATATATACATTTTGTATATTTAGCAGCTATGTTTTGCTTGGAAAGTGAATACATTTACAACTTTCTCTCTGCATTTATGGATGAGGAATTTGTGGCATATTTTTGGTCTGGCAGTTGGCCCTGCTGCTCCATGCCACAATACCTTCTAGTCCTGTGAAAGGGGCTTATAAAGCATCAACAAGGGAAAATTTGGGGCACAACTTCATTTGTAGAGCTCTACCCAGGTCATCAAACAATCAAACATGAGATGTTGTTACAAATGAACAATATACATATACATATACATATATATATATAAACACACAATCTCCAAGGACCAAACTGTCTTCTCTTACTGGATGCTGCATTTATCCAATTCTAGAAACACTCTGTACTGCTGATAATAAAAATGGGCATGCATCTATCTTATAAAAACAATATTGTCTAAAAGAAGAAATGCCAGTTCAGCATGTGCAAAATTAATTAAATGCAAAAGAAAGAGGGAGAAAATGCAGTGTACTTGCAAAGTTTGCACTGTTGAGGCAGGCCTATGTAGATAATATGGACTGCCATAATGCTGGGTCCAAAATTGGGGTGGGGGGTTGGGGAGCCCTCTTCTAAGCTCTCAGCTCCTAGAGTTACTGTGTGGCCTCAATGGCCATTAGTTGTCTACATCCTAGCCACACAGAAAGAGGAGGAGCGGGAAGAGGATGTTGGTTTTGTAAATGAAGCAATTCTCAAACTCAGCTTTATGTAATCTGGGACCCTTCAGGCTTAGGTGGCCTTTGAGATGGTATATGTTGGAGTCCAATGTATCTTGAGTATACTAGACTAGTGGATGGCTGCCTTCTTATTGAACTGGATCTAGAAGACAAAATATGGAGACAGTGTTTTTACACAACTGTAAATGAGCCCATCCTCCTTCTTAGCAGTTGAGGAAAATCATGACTATGATGGACTGTTAGGGAAAGAGTAGTTATCTGGAAAAGGAATTACTTAGTTAATTTTTAATGCTATGTTTGTTTAGTGTTCTTGGGATGCAAGTGAAATTGGGGAAGAGGAGAAAATACCCAGAATTTAGGATGGCTGTGATTAGGCAGTTGTAGCGAGTCGCCCAAGAAGCAGCAGCAAGGAGAGAGACATTCATGCTCTGTACATTGCCTGAGGGAGGGAAATGTGACTTTTTGCATTGATACACATTTTGAACATCATCCTGACAATTTTTTTTAAAAAAACAAACCCTTTGTTACTTATTCATTAACTTTCAAAGACAGTTATAAAGTGAGAGGAACCCACTTCCCTATATACAGTGGTTGCTAAAGTGTGTAATTGTTATTGTGATGCAATATATGTTAAATAATACAATATAACTGTACTGCAATACAGTCATAGAAGACCAGTTTAAAGATTCTATTGGAATTAGAGTGGCATGGGAAGTAGATTTGAACATACATATGCCTGAAAAATAATGGAAATCTATTTGGTCCAGTGCCTCATTCAAAACTATATCCATTTCTATAAAAGAAAATGTATACAAAACCACCTCAGGGGACATTTAATACCAATCAGACTTTCTTATATTGACTGCTCATTTTCTCCACAGTGCTGGAGATGATGTGGCCAGAAAGGTACATGGTTACATTATTGGCTTACTTCTTCTAGTTTATGGCAACAAATTCTAAAACATGGTAGTCAAATTACTAACCATCAAACAGAATATAATGACAGCTTGTTACTACTGTCTCTCTACAAAAATAAAGCCTAAGCACATAGACATTTATTCTCCATGTTGTTTTCAGCTACAACTGTTGTTTTCAACAACACAAAAAGAAGCACAGCTACCCTTCCAGAGAAGAGTGGTCTGTAGCTATTCCCATTATCCATTTGTTGTGGCCAATCTTTTCTAAGAACTTCTGCCTGGCTGCCTGCTTGGCTGCTCTCTGCTGAGAAGACCATTCGCATACCTATGGAGCTCCAGGTTCCCCAGGTACTCATCCAGCAGCTGGTGAACCAGCATTCCCATCTCCTGCCCCCCTGCCTGAAAAGGGATATAAGGAACTGCGTGGCCGTGATGTCGTAATAGCGGCGCCCATGTAGAATGGGCGCCACCATTACAACGTACTAGGGTTGCGGGGCATCTGGAAAGGACACCCCGAGGCAACCCTAGTACGTATGCAGGCTGGCACAAAGCGCCAGTCTGTACAACATCAAAGATAATCGAGTAGCTAGACCCCATCAACAGTCTGGCTGTAGCATTTTGCATCTGCTGAGGTTTCCAAACAAATGCAGCCCCATGTACAATGCATTGCAGTAGTTCAAACAGAATATAATCAAGGCAAGTGTCACAGTAGCCAGATCTGGCTTGTCAAAAAACAGGTGCAGCTGGAGCACAAGTTTTAACTGTTCCATCCACTCCCAAAGGCAGCAGTTGTGTGAATGGGTTTTGCTCACCAATGAAATGGTGCACTACAGTAACAAATGGAATGCAAGGCAGCAGCAGAGTGGAGAGGACATGGTGTGATATGTACTGACTAAAGACCGCTTTATCCTGTTAAAATCCTCCTTTTCTAGCCTTGTGTGACAAAGTCCCAAGAGTAGTATGTAAGTGTTTAGTTGTAGTTGTTTTGTTCTAGGGAAACAGTTTTCCCAATATTTTTAGGATTCTTGGGATTACAGAAGTCCTAGAAGAAAGGGAAGAATTAGGGAGATTCTTATGCATTGCAAAGCTACAAGTCCTGAAGAGAAGAATTAATCATGTTCCCCTTTTTGCTACTATTGCTGCAAATCAACTTCACAGGCCCATTCCCCATTATTTTATAATTTCCTTTAAAAAAATATATTAAAACACCCTTAACCCAAAAACTATGGGTAGTTAGAACCATATGGTCATTAAACATTGTTTTAAAATACTGTAGTGAAATGTCTTGCTGCTGCCATCACCACAGCGCCATCATATTGTCACTACCCCTTGCAAAACATAGTTCAGGTCTCACAATGTAATTCAACGGCCCTCCTACAACTCATCTAGCTGAAATCCAGGGCCTACCTACATGTCAGGTCCCTTAAATTCCTTGGATTAAATGTTATGAAGGTAAGAGTGCATTTCCCATCATTTAGCAAATACTGGTAACAAGCAAATATGACTTACTTAAAAACTGAATAAATAGGAACAATCTTTCTATACCCATGCACAATTTCCAAGTTAGAATAGGATGGGTGGTAGGTATGGTTTCCAGACCCTCTCTCTGTCTTCAGTTTTACATCCCCATTGATTTAATTTGTACCCCAACTTTGAGGAACTCCCAAACTGGCTTACAAGTTAAAATTACAATAAAACAATTTACCCCTCCCATCCCAAAAACTAAAACAAGAACACCACAATATAAAATAGCAGTACTGTATAATAAAAGCTTTACTTTCCTCTGAGGTACACATATTCCGTTGCATAGGTTTACAGCACATGCCTTCTCCGGAAATCATTAACATTTGGTTTATGTTGCATTTTTACTGGACTTACTGCTTTGCAAAAGTAAGGTGTGTATAAACATTCAGTGGTCCATGAAGCAAATGAAGTATGTTAGACATTTGATATACTGTAAAGCCTTTTAGCTTTTGAAAAACCCCTTTTCCACTTTGTCTCCCTTCAAACAGTCTCTAAATAATAGCTGTCGTCAGCTGATTGCATCAGAGAGTTTAACTGTAGCATCCAAATTTAATGACTTCAAAAAACTGCTTAGAATATTGGGATCTTAAATGCCCTGGAATATATTTTGCAAATTCAGAGAATGGGAGAATGGAATGTCTCTAAACTTTGTGAAATGTATAAGCAGTAGAAGGAATTTAGAGAAGGATTTTCTACAGTCTTCATTAGTATGGTGATTGTAGATATGTTACATGGAATACAGGCTGACTGGAATCCAAAGAGCTACTTCAAGTGTGTCCAGATAAGGATTGAGGTATCTCTGTTGGGACATCCCCTCCTCTTGCAACCTCTTTTCAATTGCCAGGCCACAAATTGTGTGTAGGTGCACATGTGCCTTCAGGTCTCATATTGACTTATGGCAACCTCATGAATTTCATAAGATTTTTTTTTAGCCAAGGAATATCCAGAGGTGGTTTTGCCAGTTCCTTCCTCTAAAATATATCCTGCAGCACCTGGTATTCCTTGGTGGTCCCCCTAACCAGGCTTGATCCTGGCTAACCTCCAAGGTCAGATGAAATTTGGTGCCTTACCTTTAAATATCACTAAACCTCAAAGGCGATTTTCCTCATTATGGAACAAGAGATTATACTCCCAAGAAACACTTTCAAAGTCCCACCGCCATGCAAGGTTTACTGAGCTAGTTATGCACTATAGCTTTCTTTTCCATTCTAAGTAAAGAGGATAATGTCCACTGATATCATCACCCATTCTAATTTCTCCATCCCACTGAGCCCTGGCTCCACTACAATGCTGTTTAAAAATGTCAATAATAATAATAATAATAATAATAATAACAACTTTATTTATATTTCCCGCTTCTCCCCATGGATCGAGGCGGGAGTACAACACATAAAATCAGCATTACAACAAGCACAAATTATCTAAAATTACATCAATTAATGAAGAAGACAAATTCATAATATTAATACAGTCCATACTTATATAAAAATTAGTGGATGATAGGATATTACCGAGGTTCCATTATGGTGGATCAAATGGATAAGCCTATGGCTACTTCTGACCTAAGATATGTGGATGACACCATACTACTAGCAGAAAACATCACAGACTTGGAACAATGATTAAGGAAGGTCAAAGAAGAAAGTGCAAAGGCAGGCTTATTGCTGAACATAAGGAAGACAAAAATAATGACCCTGGAGGATCTACATTATTTCAACCTAGGCAAAGAAGAAACCAATATAACGAGCTCAATGTACCTTGGATCAAAATGGAGACTGCAACCAAGAAATCAGAAGAAGACTAGGAATGGGAAGGGCAGTGAACAAAGAACTAGACAAGATCCTAAAGAGTAAAAATACACAACTGAGCACTAATGTTAGAAGCATCAAAGCCATTATATTCTCCATCATCATGTATGAATATGAGAGCTAGACAGTGAAAAAAGCAGATAAGAAGAAATTCAACTCATTGGTAGTGGAGAAGAGTGCTAAGAATGCTGTGGACAGTCAAAAAGGTCCTTGAGCAGATGAACCCTGAAATCTCCTTGGAAACCAAGAGATCAAACTGAGGCTGTTGTACTTTGGCCACATATTGAGAAGAAATGACTAATTAGAAAAGACAATAATGCTGGAAAAGGTAGAAGGTAGTAGAAAGAGAGGAAGACCTCATGCCAGATGAATGGACTCAATTGAGGGAGGTCATGGGCCTGAATTTTCAGGACAGTTGAAGACCGGAGGTCTTGGAGAGGTCTCATCCCCAGGATTGACATGAGATGGGGTCAACTCATGAGGGGTTAACAGCAACAAATTTCTGATCAGAATTTTCAAGTACTTTTCATTTTAAGCTACAATCAGAGGTCTATATTTATAGTGGTGCTATTCCACTTTTACTGCTCTGGCTGCCTTGTATTCTGGGAGGTGCAGTTTACAGAAAGGCATTTAGAATTCTTAGCCTGATAGCTCTTAGGCTTCACTGAACTACAAACTGCAAACCCCAGAATGTTAGTCCTACTTTAACAAACACATGTTGAAATTAGTGGGATGGGTAACTGATGATGAGCACCTGATGAATTTCAGTGAGTCTGGTCTAGTTGGGCTAACTTTAGATTTAGCCCGGAATTTCCACTCTGGGATATTGGGTTGTTTTTTCCTGCATGTATATCCCACCGGAGCATGGAAAATTATTTTTATAAAGTAATTAGGTGCTATGTATCTAACTGCATAGACCTCAAGTAATTTGCTTAATGTTGCAAAAATAATAACTTGTTACATTGTTCATTACTTTTGCATTACTAAAAAAAATGGGAGAAAAGCATGGAACAATTCCATTCAAAATGCCTTAGTATGACCTTTTAAAGTAACACACTCCTAGAAGGTTGAATTTCTTCCATCAAAAATTGAAATCTAACTTACATCCTTGTTAGTAAGGACTTACAGGTAAATATGTTACTTGTAATAAACTCTCATCCCACTATGCTCCTGCTACATAAACAGGCATGACTTTGATGGTGTGGCTGGGAAAGGGGACGTCCAATCCACCTCAGTGGCCATTTAAAAAGAAAAAGAAAATCTGTGCAAGCCTTTATTATTTTTTTAAAAAAATCAATTATGTATTTAGCACAAATTACCCATTTGAGCATGATTGTTTGATTTCTACCCAGGAAATGCTACTCCTGCCCCAAGTGTCCAGTGTTTTTGATACAGCAGAAGTATTTAATTAGAGTGACTATAAAGACAGAGTAATTTTTAATTTAAAAAACAACAACTAGCATTATAGTATTGCAACACTCTTTCCTGTAAGTGCTATTTTGCCAGTGTTTATAGTGTATACCCAAAAAGTTGTTCTAACCTCAGCCAGAATTTTGCATCTTTTACTAGTTAAGTATTCTTAACTGGGTAACTTCTCCTGGCTCAAATATGATGGAAATGTCATCTACCTGTGATTCAGTAGCCAGCAGAATGGATTGAGCCAGATGCTTACAATGGCCATTACAGACGAACCCCTTGAGGCGCTGTCATTGCGGCGCTTCCTGATGTGCCTTGCCCCTCGCGCGAAATGAGTGTGTCAAAATAGCGGCGCCCTATACAGATGGGCACCGCCATTTTGACATCGCAGACGCGCAGCGTCCAGACATTGCGCACCGGAAGTGGTGCTGCGAGTGCGCGCCTCGCGCTTTGCAGCATCTCTTCCGGGGCCCAGGAAGAAGCGCCATTTTGTCGCTTCTTTGTTGCTGCGCCCGGGAACCGTATGGTTTGGCTGCTGCGGTTCCCGGACGTAGCAACCGGCAGTGGCGTGAGACCGCCCGTTTTGGGCAGTCTGTAACGTGCCAATGTCTTTCAGATTACTAAAGTAAAATTGTCTCTCAGTGACTCTACATCACTGTAGCGTAGAGTGTTGAGTGTTGGACTATGACTTTGGAGACCAGGGTTCGAATCCCAGCTCAGCCACGTAAATCCACTGAGTGAACTTGGGCACTCTCTCAGCCTCAGAGGATGAGAATGGCTGGCCCCTTCTGAAGAAACATGCCAAGAAAAACCATGATAGGTTTACCTTAGGGTCGCCATGAGTTGGAAATGACTGAAAGGCATCCAACAACAACAACAGTTTTGTATTCATAATCACTACTTAACCATGAATTCTCCAGTAATGAATTCTCTATTGGAGAGTCCACTACAGTTCCTAAGATACTAATCTTTAATCTATTCTTCATTCTCTCTTTTCTTAGTGTACCTTGATATCTTCTAAGTACCAGGTTGCAGGATTCCTTAGGAGAGAGCCATGAAACTGACAAAATCTAAACCCTTTTAACCCCACTGTGAGCCAAACAGAAGAATTGTGATGAACCAAATAATGACTTTAAAAGTCACAAATGAGCAAATGGTACTGAATGTTTTGTGAAGAGGTGGAGCATGATGAGTCACACTGTGGGGGGGATTTGTGTGAGTGTGATGATAGCTTTCTCCTCTCCTGATCTTTCAAAAGATCTCACTTGTAGAAGCTGTCTCTAGAAAGCAGGGAGAGCAAAATCTATCCTCAATGCTGCGATTACGATTTCTTACAGCCAAGGGTGCTCTTTGCCTCGGTGCTTATTAATTACTGTCAGGCCAACATTTTCAATGATTAATTGGCCTCTCCTAGTTAAAGCAATAAAGGACATTTAGTGAGTACAGCTCAAATGAAAAGCACTATACCTTTTGCCTTGTCTATATATTTGTGTGAAGTTTCTTTTTCCTATGGAGATGACCTATCTAAGCTTAGTGGGGGAGCACTGAAGTAAACTAGCTGTTCTGGCATTTGCCAGAATAAAAAACAAAACCCAGAACTCAGAGATCCAATTAGGTGTTTTGCATTAAGAGAGGTGTCCACTTCCGCTGTGTCAGGCTGTAATAGTTTTGCTCCTAATTAAGACCTTTGTTTCACAAAGGGACCAGGTTGCCTAATGCTAGTTCAGGGAGGTTAAATTTATAGTGCACATTGACAATTAGGGAGGCGCTTGCACTTTAGCAAAGTGGGATGGAGTTCAGCCCCAGCGGACAGAGAGTGGTGATGACTGGTCTCATCCTATTCTTGATGCTTTGCAGGAATTCCTCCTGAAGCAGGATGAATATAAAGGCAGACACATGGTGCAAGCGGATATCATTCTGCTCCTCTCCTTCAGTCCCTTTACCCCCTCACTATTAACAAGCTGGCTGTTTTTTCCCCCAATTTCTTTTCTTTATTTTAGTATCTTTTTACATAATGGATTCCCATGTTCATGCAATTGTGCTGAATTTAAAAAATAAATAAAAATAAATACAGACTGAAAGGCATCCTGAGAAGGAAATAGGGCAGGGAGGCAGAGCTGTGGAGGCCAGCATGCAGAAGACAGAAGCCGGGACAGAAGCAGCACCATGGCGCTTTAGAAGAGCTGTGTGATAATGATTTTCCACAACCTGGAATGTTTGCATTTCCTAGATTAACATGATTGTGACACCTTACAAGCCTGGTATGATAAAGCCCTTAGAAGTATATCCTTTGGAAGTCGTAATGTAACAATACTTCCCTCATGCCATGCCCAGTGAACCAGGCTGATTCACCGGCTTTCAGACATGATTCTGGAGAGTCACCCAACTTCAAAACGCTGCTTTTGAAATTACTTTCATTCAGACTTTCTTCATATTTTCTAAACACAGAACATTTCTCATTTTTTAAAAATGTATTTGTAAAGTGTGAAATAGAGACCAGGGTTCAATTCCCAGCTCGGTGATGAAACCCTCTGAGTGACCTTGGGCAAGTCACATGCTCTCAGCCTCAGGGGAAAGAAAAGCAAACTTCCTCTGAAAAATCTTGTAGAGAAAACCCCATGATAGGTTTGCTATAAGTTGGAAATGACTTGAATACACACAACAACAACAACAGGAATGTGTTAGTTAACATAATGCTGTTCTAATACTATAAGAGCAGTTCCAAAAGTAATGCCTGTGTGCCATTTTCTCTGAAACTATTAATCCAAGTGTGATGCTGTTATAGCACTAGATAGAGTAATTCCTACTGCACAGGTGAAATATTTTCTGTATTTCTAGGTGTTGCACAACCATGGTTCCTTACTGGCTGGCAGCAAAGGTCTTTAAGTACATCAAAAGCAAATGCCCTTGTGAATTTACATGTTTCCATTCTATCATCAGCATGGGCCATCATTTAATGTCCACTGTTAGAAAGTGAATGACACCACCGATAGTATCCTCATTGCAATTTTTTTCTTTTGTTTAGCCCTCCCTGCAAATTTCTTTGGGCAGTGTAACAACACATTGTAGATGACACTGCATATCAATAAAATTGATTATACCATTCAACTCCCACCCATTTAATCCAGAATTGTTACTGTTAATACTAGTGCTAGCTTGGAAGTCTAATTTTACAAACTAACAATGACTTATAATTGTTTCTGATTTAATCTTTTGAAAGTTATCTTTCTTAAGGCTGTAAAATACACAATTCATTTTTATTTTCTGGACTGCCATGGTATAGTGCTGATCACTATAAACTAATAACATCTAATCTCCATTGCTGAATATGCTAAAATGGATGTGAGAATGGAGTGAGGTAGAAAATTTCAATGCACTGTAATAATTGCCTTTGAAGAGAATATAATTATGTGGTCTGAATCAGCATTTTATTGTGCTAAGCAGTTTGTTTGTGGAAATAGTATATAGTGGTAGAAAAATAGTTGATCACATGTAACCAAGACAATTTATTGGCATGTATTACCAGTGTTGATATCAGCTGCACCAACCCTTCCATTGATTTAAATGATTGTAGTTTACACTTGAGTACAGGTATCTTTTCTCTTAAATATGTTACCCAAAAGCCTTTGTCAACAGAAAAGTGTTGAGAGAAATGCTATTTTCATTGCATTGTCCATTTTTAAAAATAGCTTTATTGGCTTTCTTTTGTTTATAATAACTGTTCAAGGATTTCCTATTGCATTCTCCTTTTATCACCTCTCCTATAGCTGTCTGGAAACAGTAAAGGTTTTCAATTACCTGAGCATGTATTTATATAGTACACATGAAACTGAATCATTGGTCATTCCTTTTCACCCGGGAACTTTGGGAACTGCAGTTCTTTCAGAGGTCTGGGATCTCTTACAGCCAAGTATAAGTGCTTTCATCAAACTATAACTTCCAGCACTCTTTTAGGGAATGTGCAATGTTATGAGTGTCAGACTAGTACTCTGGCAGAGCAAGGTTTGAATTCCTGATTGGCCATGGAAGCTCACCTTTGGCAAGTCACACTATCTTGGCATCAGAGGAAGACAATGACAACCTGCCTCTGAACAAATCTTGACCAGAAAACCCATGATAGCTTCACCTTAGCATTGCCATTAGTCTGAAAGAACCTGAAGGTACACAGCAGCAACAATAACAAAAGCTGAAGCAGTAAAAAACTAATGGAAATTAGTACTGCATTTTGGACAAAAGGAAGAATTTTTGGACTTGTAGATTAAAAATTCCACAAGGCCTCAACTTAGAGGAAAATGCCATCATCTACTGAGAATGCTGATAACAGAAGGTTCTGAACTGCCACCTACTATACAGCTCAGCTTCATCTTTGGCAACTGGAGAAGGCAGAAGCTAAAACATTTTGCATACTCTCTCACTCTCTTTCTCTCAGTTCTGTTTGTTAAGCATTTCAGCATGTGTGCATGTGTGTGTATGCATGTGTATGTGTATGCAAGTGTGTGTGTGTAATGTAGTGTAAGAACTGACCCTTCAACACATCGATAAGGAAACCTTCAGTTTGGTGATATCAGGATTAAAATTATTGCCACATCAAAAACCCCAAACCAAACAAAACCTTGAAAGACTACACTGAGTCTCAAAGTAATAGTAGAAGAGAGAGAGATTTGGCATTATAAACTAAATTTAAAGGAGGACAGTTCCATCACTGAAGCAGCTTTCTCAGGAAACAAAAGAGAGCATCTAGAGAGCATGAAATACTCATGTTACTTCAAACTCATGTCATTGAAGAGAAGGACATGTAATTGATTAGCTTGCAGCCTCCAGTGTCTGCAACTAATGAGAAAAGTAAAGACTCTGATTTAGAGCTGAATGTTTGAAAATTCCACTTCATGGCCAGCCCTGACATTCCATGAAATATTCTGAAAACAAGTCCTGCTAATGACAATTCCATTAGGACGTTGTACATTTTCCAAACTTCTCTCTTGTTTTGTACCCCCTTCCAGCCAGTTTAAAGCAGAAATCCTCAACTCGTATCCTTTTGTAAGTGTTGAATTTTCCAGATATATTTTTCCCATTGTAGAAATTTCTTGGTTAGAATATGATGCATGTACCAGTATAGCCTCAGATAGTGCAGTTGTAATAGGGACAATCTAAATCGGTGTCTGTAATAGGAATTGGAAATATAATATTATGAATGCCCCCTCCTCTCCATTATAATCCATTTGATTTTTTAAAAAATCTGTGATCAGAAAAGAGGGGGTTAGGTATCTGTGTTTGAAAACAGAGTAATATTATTTTTGAAAGAAAGGAACAAATAAGTTTGCATTTCACTTTTCCTACATAAAGGATAAATCCAGCATTCAGCTGGAAGGACTTTTGGAAATATATTATCCACCTCCATGTAACTCCAAAACTTACCTTCTATAGTCTGGAATTGCTATACAGTGTTGGGAAAATGCCTTCTTCCATAAGGGCCAGTTCTCTTTTATCCAATTTATGAAGTATCAGCATGCACACTTCTCCACTTGGGCCTGCCTGACTTATTTTCATTTTTACTTTCTCTCTCATTATGCACATTTCTCCACTTTGGCCTGTTTGATTTATTTTCATGTTTATTTTCTCTCTCATTAAACCAGGGATGGACAACTTGTACCCCTTTTGAAGATGCTGGACTGCTACTCTCAAGACCCTTCATGACTGGTTAAGCTGCTCAAGGCTGGTGGAAGCTGCAGAACTGACAATATCTGGAGGCACATATAGCTCACCTCTGCTTTAAAGAGAAGTACGTGTTTCTGTCTGTGATTTCATGGACTCTGTTATCCAAGGTCCAAAACACACACTGCAGAAATAATCCAGTTTGAGACCGCTTTAACTGCCACAATAAACTAAAATTCCCAGGATTGCATAGCATTGCGACAATTAATGGCTGTCAATTAGCTTCCAGGCTCAGTACAAAGTGTTGGTTATACCTTAAAAGCCCTTCATGGCTTGGGCCCAAGTTACTTGAGAGAACGCCTCTCCCTCCACAATCCTCCCCACATTCTCAGAACATCTGGGAAGAATTTATTAGAATATCATAAGGCCAGGTTAACGTCAACTTCCCATAGATCATTTACAGCTGCAGCCCCCAAACTATGGAACAGCCTACCGGAAGAGATCCGTCTTATCACCACCTTAGGCACTTAAGAGGGATCTCTTCCAGTGGGCTTTTCCATCCAACCTTTTATAGGAGATAAAATGCTTCACTTCTGGTTATGATGTATGTTTTCTAGATGTTTTAGAGGTTATAGATGTTTTAGCTACTTTATTGAACTAATAATAATGTCAGTGTTTTATTAAATGTATTTTATATCTGCACTGTGTTATTTTATAGCTGTAATCCCACCTCGATCCGCAGGGAGAGGCAGGAAAATATAAATAAAAATTATTATTATTATCATTATTATTATGAAGTCCTGGGAATTGTAGTTTATTGTGGCATCAGAGCTCTCTGACAGAGAAGGCTAAATGCTTCACTAAAAACTACAGCTCCCAGAATTCCCTAGCATTGAGTCAGGTCAGTTAAAGTTGTCTCAAACTGGATTATTTCTACAGTGGGTTTTGGACCTAAGTCTGTAACTAACTTCAACTAGCATTTAAAGCAAGAATATCAGAAAACAGAGCAAAACAGGAAAGGAATATCAGAAGAATATATGTGGAAATGAGAAAATAATAGGAGATTAGCGCACTCTCTTTTAACTCGCCTTATCCCTGGTGGGATAAAGGTGCGCGAATGCATCCCATTAACAACTCGGGTTATCCTGAGGCTTTTGAAAAACAGGAAAATTCCATTCTTGAAAAGTCGCAGAATAAGCCTGGTTGGCATCTGGGCTGTAAATGGGATGCATTTGCCTGGCCACAGGCAAATGTGCTAAAACCCATTTAAAAATAAATGTGCCTTTATCCTGTTGGGGATAAGGCATGTTAAAAGAGCGTGCACTAGACTGTGCTCATGAAACAATGCATTTTGTCTTGAAAAAATAATGCAAGGGGAAGCATCTGGAAGATGTTGTCTGTACTCATGTCTTTTAGAGGGGGGGTTGGGCTATGTGGCCATGTTCTAGAAGAGTTTATTTGTGACATTTCACCAGCATCTGTGGCTGGCATCTTCAGAGAAATTCATTCTCAAAAACTTTGTCCTTGAAAATTACTCAGTCTTGATGGATCATTAAAAAACTTTTTATCCACTACAAATCAAAACACATAACTCATATTTTCACTGTTTTTCCTCTTCAGGCCTGGCACTATATTGTGAAAATCACAGGCCCTAAGCCAAGCCAATGAAAAGGGACCCTTTAAATGGAAAAATTAAAAGGTACTATTTAAAGAGAAAACTTAGACGTCAACAACAACATATTACGAAAACTACAGGACGTAAGTCAAAATCTGGTTTGATTCTGGTTGGTTTCTGCTGTCAGAATAAAAAAATATTAAAGCACAGAAATGTCCAATTATTCTTCAGCCTTCTTGTAGGCCACCTAAATGGACCTTGCAGGCCACCATTGTTCTGAAAACCAGTTTGAGATCCTCTGTATATGAGTGTTAGGGTGACTTAGGACCCGAACAGACAGGCCAAAATAAAGCTGCTTCAGGTCACTTTGGAAGTACGCTGTTTAAATGATGCATGTGTCCTAAGGGGCTGGAAGCCACACAAAAAACACGCTTCAGTCCTAAGGACTGGAGTGTAGCTTTGGCGCAGCTTCTGGCCTCTTAAGATGAGTGTGTCATTTAAACAACATATCTCCAAAGTGACCCGAAGCAGCTTTATTTTGGCCTGTCTGTTCAGGCCCTTAATGCCTATACATTAAGGCCTACTTGCTAGATGTGAACATACCTTTCAGTAGGAGCCCATGAATGAAATAATCATGATGCATAATTTTTGGAAATACATACTAAGTGTTTTAAAAGAAGGGGGCAACAAAAGAAAGAAAATATTGGAATGTAACAATGAATCAGTTTGCTGGCCTTCTTGCAGGATAACATTTATTTTGAAATACCTGGACGATTTAATGTGGTTTCATATTGCAGAACATATTTTCACCCTGAGTAATGGAGAGCAGCTGGGACTTTTTGGACTGTGATGAGGGATTGCTGCTGATACATAATTCTAATGAAGCTGTTGGTTTCCATATGGAGTGAAGGTATGTACAATCTGTTGAAGTCACACTTCTGTGCCAAGGGAAATATTAGGGCTGTTCAGAGAGTTAAGCATTAGGTTATTCAGATCTTCAAGCCTAACAGAGGGCTTTTACATAGGACTCAGTGTTGCACTCTTGGGAAGTACTGTCTTGTCCGTTGTTTTAGTACAAACCCCAGGCAGCCAATGGTGGACAGCTACAACCATTAACAGGTTGATTTTTCTCAGTTACTTTGGTGCAGCTTTATTAAAGACAAATAGTTGTTAGGAAGCTTTTGTGTATATAATAGTGACTGCTGGCTGCTGCTGGCTGCTGCTGGCTGCATTCATGTAAACAAACATTAAGAAAACAATTTTATACATGTCTACTCAGTAATACGCCTCTGCTGAATTCAATGGGGATTACTTCCAGAAAAGTGTACATAGGACCACAGCCTATACACACTGGCCCACTCCTTAATTGCAGAGGTAGAGAACATGTGCACCTTTTGGAGGTTGTTGGCCCACATTTCCTACTAGCCCTAATCAGCATAAACAATGGGGAAGATCATGGTAGCTGCAGTACAACAACATCTGGAAGGCCACATGCTACCCATTCCTGTTTCTTGGGTATTCTGTTCCTTCTATACAGCTCACAAATATTTTGTGGGCATGCCCTACTATTTCCTCATAGAAGAATCATGAGTAAGGAAAATCATGCAATGGTGCATCAGAATAATGTGTTTGAGGGCTTTCTAGAAGAAGAATGGTCCTTTTGTAAATCTTTGATTGAGCACTTGTTCAAATTTTCAATGAACACACCATTCAGGGCAAGGAAAATGGGTAACTCTTAAAAACAGGATTGCTGATTGTATACCATTGAAGCTCCTGTGGTCTTAACAGTAACATGGCAAACAGACATCCAGCCTGGGATGTTTTACTCACTACTATAAAAAAGGATAGGGCCCTGCTTTAAGAAATAGCTGATAAGCCCCCTCCAGTGAAAAAGCAGAAAGACAGCTCGCCCAGCAGAGCTGTTCAGGGTGGTTAGGGAATTAACCCAATTGCCGGCCACTGTGAACCCTTTACTAGAACCAACTGTAGCCTGCTGTGATGCTTTTAATGACATTTTCGCCGATAAAATCTCTCAGATAAGAACTGATCTGGACAGTGGCTTTGTGTCAGAAACAATGCGAGAGGTATCCAATGACTCTGGAAACAAGGTTATTCTGGATCGCTTTGAGTTTGTAAATACCGAGGTCATGGACAAGCTCCTTGGAACTGTTAGGAGGACAACTTGCCCTCTTGACCCTTGCCCTTTTTGGTTGACTGTGCAGGGAGGAGATGCAATAAAGGCACCATTACATCTTATAATTAATGCATCTCTACAAGAGGGTTCTTTTCCATCTTCCTTAAAACAGGCAATTGTGAAACCAATTCTAAAGAAACCCTCCCTAGATCCCCTGTTGAGAAATAATTATAGACCGGTCTCCTTATTACCATTCTTGGGCAAGGTGATTGAGAGGGCAGTTGCTCTCCAACTCCAAGCTGTCTTGGATGAAACCGATTATCTGGAGCCATTTCAAACTGGCTTCAGAGTGGGATTCAGAGTTGAGACTGCCATGGTCACCTTAGTCGATGATCTCCATCTGAGTATCGACAGGGGAAGTGTGACCCTGTTGGTGCTCTTGGACATCTCAGCGGCTTTCGATACCATCGACCATGGTATCCTTCTGGAACGGTTGAGAGAGTTAGGTATTGGGGGCACTGCGCTCCAATGGTTCCGGTCCTACCTCTCGGGGAGATTCCAGATGGTGAGGCTGGGAGACAGTTGCTCTCGTAAAAGAGAGCTTACATCGGGCGTCCCTCAGGGCACCATTCTGTCCCCCATGCTGTTTAACATTTACATGAAACCGCCTGGAGAAATCATCTGGAGTCATGGAGCTCGGTGTTATCAGTACGCTGATGACACCCAGATCTATCTCTCCATGTCTCTGACTGAGACAGTGACTAAGGAGAGCATCTCTCCTCTAGATGCCTCTCTGGGGTCAGTAATGGGCTGGATGAGGGAAAACAAACTCAAGCTGAATCCAGAAAAAACAGAGGTACTCACTATAGGTACCCCAGGCCCATGCAGAGAGATTTGCCATCCAGTCCTGGACGGGGTCACACTTCCCCTAAAGGACAAAGTTTGCAGTTTGGGAGTACTCCCAGATTCATCCTTACAGTTATCATCTCAGGTGGATGCGATGGCCAGGAGTGCTTGGTACCAGCTTTGGCTGATACGCCAACTGCGTCCCTGTCTGGACCGAAAGGACCTTGAAACAGTAGTACATGCACTGGTAACCTCTTGTTTAGATTTCTGTAATGCGCTCTACATGGGGCTACCTTTGTACCAAGTTTGGAAGCTTCAGTTAGTTCAAAACGCTGCAGCCAGATTGATCATGGGGACACCTAGATCAGACCATATTACACTGGTATTAAAATCTTTACACTGGCTGCCAATTAGCTTCCGAGCCCAATACAAAGTGTTGGTCATCACCTTTAAAGCCCTTCATGGCTTGGGCCCGAGTTACTTGAGGGAACGCCTCTCCCTACACAATCCGGCCCGCACTCTCAGAACAACTGGGAAGCTCCTACTCGAACATCCCAAAGTGAGATTAATAGCCACTCACCAAAGAGCGTTTACAGCTATGGCCCCAACGCTTTGGAATAATCTCCCAGAAAAGATTTGACTCACTTCCACTCTAGACGCCTTTTAAAAAGTGCTGAAAACCCATCTCTTCCAGAAATCATACCCCTCTGACCCTTTATAAAGGAAATCACCCCAAATATATATCTACCTCAGGACGCTTTTTTTAAAATTGTATTTGTAAATCGTGTGTTTTTTAGATATGTTATTTTATGAGCTGATTTTAAATTATTGTAATTATGATGTATCATTGATTTGATACTGGCTGTAATCCTGCCTCGATCTGTGGGGAGAGGCGGGAAAATATAAATAAAAAATTTATTATTATTATTTATGCCTTCTTGTTCTGTAGGAAGAGGGGTCATGCAGCTCTTCCAAATGAAAACCCGAGGTGTCATCAAGGGATGTGGTGTGTGTGGACTGTACTGGATGACATCCTAGAAGGTGCAGGACACCTGGAGGGAGTGGCATGGCTACTGGGTGAATGAGAAAGGGCATTGCCTCCCTTTCCATTCACCAGACCCTAAACGGCCCCTTCAAAGGCCCCAGCATTGCCCCTTTAAAACAACAGCCACTGATGGAAAGGGCTACAGGGTGTGTTATGGCTGCTGAGAGAGCAGCCACTCTGGTCTCTGAAGGCCTTTGGGGGGGGGGTATGCCCTCAGAATCTAGTGTGGCTGCTGCTCCCTCAGCAGCCATGCTGGACTCTGGGCACTGTGGAGATCACAGCACTTCCCAGCAGCGATCTGGGCAGGTGAGGAGTCAGGGGGAGGGAGGGCAAGGCAGTTTACTCCCCCTACACTAGGTGACACAACCACAACAACACCACTGATGAATACATGTAGATCAGGGGTGGGGACAAGTTGTTTCCCCCTTCCCACATGCATGTACAGTGCGTCCTTGCCTTACGTGGGGATCTGTTCCAGATCCTGCCGCATAAGGCAAGTTCCGTGTGTGATTGAGCCCCCTTGAAACGAATGGGGCTAGTGCACTTGGCACAACACAGTGTGCGCGCCATGGGTGCATGTGCCATTTCCTCTTTGTTGCGTGGCTTTCAGCATAAGCTGAAAGCTGTGTATAGCATGCCCGTGTATGAGGCAGGCATGCTATATTGATTCTTGACTATACTCTTCATGCTGTTTCTTCTGATTATATCTTACATCTATGGAGATTATCACATTGCCCTTTCCCGTCCTTTTTTCCTGAGCTAGGCATGGGATGTAAACTTTTAAACATGGATTTTATCACATACCTCCATGCCCAGGCAGAAGGAATCCTGTACCCAATCATGGCATCCTGTACCCGATCCAGACTTCTCCCTCACTTTTTGAAAGAACAGGATTTTCTCATTCTTTGCAAGGTGTGGGAGAAGTCTGGATTGGGTACAGGATGCCATGATCAGTACTGGATGCCTCCTGCCTGGGCACTGAGGTGTGTAATAAAATCCATGTTTAAAAGTTCACATCCTGTGCTTAGCTCGGGAAGAAAGGATGGAAAAGGGCAGTGCATAAATCTCCAAAGAGGACAGAGTGGGAGTTATGGCCATGCTGGCTGGAGATATGGAGAGTTATAGACCAAGACATCTGGAAAACAGCAGGTTGGAGAAGGCTGTCCTAAGACTGTCTTTCCTTCATATGTCTTTGGAAGAGTTAATTACAGCTGCTATGTTCTTATTAACCTAACCAGAATTTCATAGGTCTGAAACTAGTGAGAAGCAGATGCCTTTGGGTGACCTGACTGTGGTTTTGGAGTTTTCAGTGTTCATCTTTCCAAGTCCCAGTTTGCTGACCATCAGGAGACAGCTCAAGAATGTAACAACTAGGACGATAACAGTGGCCTCTGTCTCTTACATATGGCATTCTGCTCTTGTAGCTGCTCCTTCTGGTGTAAATTATCTGTTGCATTGTTTTTATGTACCTACCCAAAGGATTGCTGATTCTTTAGAAATCTAATCCATGTAGGAATAATGTGAACAATAACCAGCCTAGTTATACAACCAGCGACAACCATCTGCATGTGTTTTCCCCATTCTGGAATTTAAGAGGCAATAGAATAGGAATATTGTTGCTCAGTCATGTAGTAGTTACTGTATTTGCCATCCTGATTTATTCTTCTTCTCTGCAATGAAGAAAAGCATTTAGCATCTTTTTCATCACAGGCTGTTGTGCTGGTAGTAAGAAGAGTGAATTTATTGCATAATCCACGATTAGAGAAAGCAGCCTTGGTTTCTTGGCTATTGGGCATCCATGTTTTTCTACAGCTGGATGCATAAAAAACACCCAGATGTTGAATGGTTCTATGTGAGTCTGAATCAAAATTTTGGGGAGGATACTGACATATTGTGTGTGTGTGTGTGTGTGTGTGTGAGAGAGAGAGAGAGAGAGAGAGAAGAGGCACACACAATAAGGGAATTTTTGTGTAGGGGAAAAAGTTTGTAATTAGGAGTTGTCTTTTTCAAGTATCTTCTGGGGCCTATGTTTCATTTCAGGGTTGCTGTTTTGTTTGTAGCTGCCCCTTTTGTCTGGCCACCAAATGGCATAATAAAGTATCCACTTAGGCTGCATATACACTGCAGAATTAATGAGGTTTGACACCACTTTAATTGTCATGGTTCAATGCTATGGAATTCTGAGATACTTAGGCCCGGTACAGACGGGCCCAAAGTAGTGTGGCAGTGTCGATACTAGGGTTTGGGAATGCGTAGCAACCGCACGCCCCCAACCCTAAAATGTAAGGGCGCCACCATGACTGCACGGCCCTGCCCACACAGGGTGTGGGTCCATGACGCAAGTGCTGCGCAGCATCCGTATGTCACTGTGCTGTGCTTGCATCACTGATGCGCCACAATGCACAAATGGTGCACTTGTGGCATCGGGTATGTGCTTCTAAAAGAACTCGGTTTTTCTGGGTTCTTTTAGGTGTGGAGGGATGCCATGCAGTTTGGCTCCTATGGCATTCCTCAGGAGCAGAAAGGGGTGGCTGCAGACCACTCTTTCAGGGCAAGATATTTAACCTTTTCTGGCAGAACTCAGGTGGCACAACAAACTACAATCCCAGGGTTCCATAGAATGGAGCCATGACTGTTAAACCAGTGTCAAACTACATTAATTCTGTAGTGTGGCAGCAGTCTTACCCTTGCCTTGAAGAGTCCTCATCAACTGAGGCTAATGTTGATTGGATACTCATTGACAGAAATGAGTATAAGGGGCGGAACCTTCTGTTATTCCTGGGATCTAGTATGCTCTTTGGCTACTCTTTGGTCCCAGCCTCTGGCTTGCTCCTTGCTTCTGCCTCTTAGGTTGTCCTTTGGTCCTCATTTATTCTTCAGTCTGGCTACTGCCTTTGTGTCACACACCTCAGACTGTTCCACTTCAGTGGGATTCCCACACCATTCCTGGCCTTTCTGATACTTCTCTGGGACTCTGGCTACTGTTCCTTGCCTGCTCTTAGTGAGTGAGCAGTGACAGACAATGTGGAAGGAGGGGCACAGCAGTGTGGAAATGGAGAAATAGACCCACTGAGGAAGCCCTAAGAACATCTTCCCTGAGGAAACACATCCTCCTCCATCCTGGAGCCAGCATTCTTTCATGTGTTTCATGTGATAAATTGTGCAAGTTGGACTTGCAGTCAGTGGGACCTTGAATATTTTCTGTAAGATACCAGCGTCCAACCTGCAAAGAAGTACTGAGAAAGGAAATAGGAGTAACTTGCACTTCCTGTTTTCCCATACTTAGAACATCTGAAGCCATCCTTAGATACATTTAATTCAGAGGTTCTTAAGGAAACATTATTCAGGTTTAACAGGTTTTTACATCTGCTGGCCAGATTATATCACCTGTGTGAACCTGGTAGACTTGATGGGTCAGATAAAATTTCTCATTTGCTGCAGCCCCACATGGAGGAAGAAAACCATGTCAAGTGGGTGAATACTGTGAAAGGGATTAGTTTGCAGATGGCTTCCTGCCTTGTTTTGATCATTAACTGACTGGAGGGAAAGTTTCTATGGCTCAGTCAATATGGATACGAAAACATGAGCGAGGAGCTTAAATCCCTTACCAAATGCACTGGAGTTTTCTCTTGTTCTAAGCTGCAGATCCTCTTGAAATATCTGGGTTCGCCATGAAAGCTGTATCTTTAATCTACTATTGTGGTGGTGAGGCTTTGAACTTGCAGATGTTTCAGATTATTACCACTGCAATCCCTTACTCTATGACATGCTGAATGGGGCTGGCAGAGTTGTAGACCTATTTATTTTCCTTGGCCCGATCTACTGGCTTCCAAGTTTTTATGGGACCTCATTATGTCAACCTTGCATTGGTTCCCTCACAGTGTTCTCACTGACCTTCAGAGGTGCACTGTCTCCATCACTCATGGTGGTCAACACATGTACTTACCTTTCTCTTAACAGTGTGATTGGCTGTGCATCACTCTCTTTAAAATGACCTTGTCTGGTAACTTCTGAAAACAAAGTCTTCATAATGTCAGTAACAATATTACTTCTCTTGTCCTGGATTGGAGATTCTTTCTTTATTGGCACAACACTTTATTCTACTCCTAAACTGTATGCATCTTGAAAGATAAACAATTGGCAATTTAGTTTATGCCTCATTTGCTCCTGATTTGTGATGATCTAAAGAGTGCATTGGGTCTGAATTGGATTCTAGAATCTGGATTTATTCATGAATTTAAGAGCAGTGTGTAGTTAAAAATATGCTTACTTTGTTCCACCATGTACCTGATGGCAGTTGCTGGCTTGGTTTAGAGCCATGAACATAAATGAACCTTTGAGTGAATAACTGCTTGTTAGCGCTGAATAAGGCAGTCTTCATGCTGCTCATCTTTCTCCTTTTCTTTTTAAAATCAAACTAATGACACAGCTAGTAATAGAAAAGTTGGCTGAGCCAATTCAGGTTTTGGCATCAGCTGTTCAAGGACTTTGGCACCAAGGAAGAAAATAATAACACCGTCCTATTTCTCCAGTGCATCTCTTATTAGGATTTCAGTATACAGGAAGCAGGCATCATCAAAACTTGATACATTCTGTAAAAGGCTTAAAATTAAAATCTTCATATTGCTATGGAATAAACTAGAACAAACGACTCACTACAGCAAAAGCCCAGCCCTATTATGGGGGCCACAGATGGGTCACCCAAAAGGAGGAAGTGCACCACCAAAAGGGGGTCCAATGGAAGAAAGAGGTATGAATAAAACCCCAATAATCTCATTTATGTGCATGGATCCACATTTAAATAATAATTGCTCTCATCTTAATAGACATACAGGCTTTCTCTCCAGGCTGTGTGGGAACAACTGTGACTCAGTGGCTAGTGAGCCTGCTCTTCACTCTGCTCTTCAGGTGCTAAGTGATGGTGGACAACACCAAGAGATCTGCTTTCTCCTTATTTTCAATGGCCTTTGACACCTTCAAATACAGGCCTTTGTTTGCAAAGCAAGACAAGTGGCCATTCTAAACCCTGCAAATGTTTGTTGTTGTAATTTCTTTCTAGTCAAATTTCTTTCTAGACTTATGGCATCCCTAGGGATGAGAGACCTCCAAAAGCCCAGATCAACAACTGCTCTGCCCCCCCCCAATAAAAACAGTGATAGGTTCTCCCTAGGGTCACCATAAGTCAGGAATGACTTGAAGGCATGCAGCAAGAGCAAATATTGAGTTCTGTGCAACTTACTCCCCAATAAATGTGCATAGGATTACAGCCTAAGACTGCAGGCTATACTTCTATGAACACTTTATAACACTTTTTGAAATCACTGAGGCTTCTGTCTGAGTAAAAATTCATATGACTGAGCTTCACAATGAAATTAACTTAGTAATTCTAACCCAATGATACTGGAAGCTCTTACTCAGGGATGGGAAATTTATGGCCATTCAGGAGTTTTGAGACCACAACTTTAACAATTCCTCACCATTAACTTTGCTGGCTAGGATTGGTAGGAATTATAGTCAAAAACATTTGGAGTTTTATAGTCAACTGTCATTGGAGTGATTTCCCTCACTTTTGGGGACTTTGGGGGGGGGGGGAATGGAGTGTTTTTGCACAAAATCCAATGCATTTTGTATAAATGTGAACATCACCAAAAATGAGCAAAAGCTCTCATAATCATGCCCTCAGGGAGAAAACGTTTGAAGTTCTTCATTCATCCGTACAACAATGCAATCAGAAAAGATTTACATTCCTAAGGAACGCTTAGCAGAGAGATCTATAGAAGAAATACATCTGGTGAACATGCTAGAGAAGCTTTTATTCCACCAAGTACAGGAAGATCACATACAGTGGTACCCCGGGATACGAAATCACCGCGTTACGAAATTTCCGGGATACGAAAAAAATAAATAGGAAAAAACTGTTTCGGGTTACGGTTTTTTTTCCGGCTTACGAAAAAAAATTTGGTGCTTTTCGGCGCTTTTTCACACGGAATCGCGGCTTTCAGCGCTAGCGGCTATGGCTTTTTCGGCTAGCGAAATTTTTCGGGTTACGAACGGCGCCGCGGAACGAATTACATTCGTAAGCCGGGGTACCCCTGTATGTCCTTATTCAAGTGTTTGCATTTACCTGCTGTGTGGTAAGTGAAGCAAGCCAACTAAAGAAAAATTGAGAAGCCTTGGTAAAGAGCAGAAAAACTGTTTTGAGTGAAAGGAAACTGAAGTAGCCTGGATGTGAATTCACTTAGCAAAGCTATTCTGTTTTCTCCACAGAAGAAAAGGGGAAACCCAAGCCTGGAGGATGAAGGCTTCCCAAGAGTCACTAATTATTTGGGGGAGAGAAAGCAAGGCAATGAAATGTGCTTAACAAAGCAAAATCTCTGTGTTAGTAATAAACAAAGGCAAGGACCCAAAGAATTCAGGAACCAAAATGTCCCATAGGTTTTTTAAAATAAAGACAAGCAATTGAAAACAGAGGTTCTCCATCTTGGTTCTCTATACATTAGCTCTCACAATCCCTGACCCTTGGCCAAGGTGGATGGGTGTCAGAGTGTGGGACCAGAATCCTGGACAATCAACCAGTCAGCTTGTTCAATGAAACAACAGAACTTTATTGAAGGTTCCAAGATCAGCCATTCCTCATCACGCAGCTTCTACGCTGAGACTGACCCCTCCCAGCTAAATCAATGTATAAGTCCCCCTAAGCCAAAGCACTCCACCCCCAGCAAAAGCCCGTGCAGCAGGACCCCTCCTTCCCAGCACTAGTTCCCATCCTCCATCCCTATCCCCTGAGAAACGAAACTGCATTCCAAGTCTCTGCAGGCCAGCCTCTCAAGGACACTAGATAACCCACACCTGGTCCAGCCTAGCACTACATATCACCATCTCTACAAGCTATGCTAAGCGCAACCCATCCCCCAGCATCCACAGTTAGAATACATCTGGTAGAATACTTCAGGATTCTAACAATGGGGCTTCCTGGAATTGAAGTCCAAAATACCTAGAGCACCAAAGTTTGAGAAGCTTAGATTAGAGGTTGGAAATAATGAGCTACAAGTAGTATATCTATCTGTAACTAGTTACAGTTACATTGCAAAAGTAACTATAACTAGTTACAGATAGGTATATTACTAGACTGGCGGTGACCTCTTGGAGGTCCTTCTCTGTCACTGCTCCAAAAACTTGGAATGACCTGCCGGAAGAGATTGGCCAATTATCCTCACTCAAGGCTTTTAAAAAGGCGACAAAAACCTTTCTCTTCCGGCAGGCCTTCCCTGATTGATAATGTCCAGAACCAACTAAATCTCCCTCCTTTTATTATTTTTCTTATTCGTGGTTTGTTTATTAATTTTGTCATATTGTTATGTATTTTTTAACCATGTTTTATTGTTTAATTTTATACTTGGGAGGGAGGGTTGGGCCGGGGTCTTGTGGGGCTTCTTTTTTTATTGTTGTATATTGTATAAACTTTGCTGTTACCTGCCTCAATCCTCAAAATGGAAGAGGCGAGATATAAATAAATATTTTATTATTTATTATTATTTATTATTAATATATCAACTTACTGTATAGTTATTTTCAAAAATACTTCCAAGGGAATTTGGAAGTATTTGGCAATGGCAATTTGACAAGAATGTTTCATTCTCATCAACCCTAATCTCTTTTCTTCAAAAAGCAACAGAAAGGAATAAAACAGGAATGAGCTATGCGACAAGAAATATAGCACAAGCTACTTTTCACACACTACAATAAATAACAGCTTTACTATTAAAACAATGTAGTGGCATACCCTTCAACATTTCACTTATGAAAACTACAACACAAGCAACATCAGAGTATGTATAAAATGGTAAAAGTAGTTAATGAGGAAGAACACATATGCTAGGAGACACTGCAGTAGTTTGCTTTTGCCTGAGCCTACTGGGAAGGGTATGATTTTATTCCTTTCCCTATGCCCAGCTAATTACTTTTGTACTTTGAACTCAGTTTTCAGCAGTTTAAGCAAGCTGAAGACAAGGGGGGAAAGTGGGAAGAAACTGGGACATTTTAAAAGCAGCTAAAAAAGTGAGACAACAGAAGTTTAATTGAGATGTCCCTACCAAATCAGGACAATTGAAGGGTATGCAATGAACAACAAACCTATTTTTTTAAAAAAGTGATTTCCCAAGTTTTGCAAGTAGTTCTGAAAGAAAAAAAATCATGATGTTTATGGTATATTCTTTCTCTCCCCTCACACTCCCCCCCCATAGTAATATTAGAAAGCATTGGCAGGGATAAAGCACCACCTTGTCTGTTGCCTTCCAAATAGCTTGGACTGAATGTCTTTCCTGAGTTCAGGATGCTATCTGAGTAACACTGTACCAGACAATCTGTTCTTAGTAATCAAGATAAAGTGCTTCATACCAAGGAAGAAATTCTTAAACTAGGCCTGGGCCTGCCAGCAAAATATGACTCGGACATTAACTGTAATTCATTGCCTAGCATGGACTGCTTGGGCAGATCTACTTGTGAAGATTTATGTTTGTATTTAGACTATAGGCAATGTGGGTGCAACTCATGAAGTACAGCAGTCGAGTTTAATGTCAAATCAATGTTTAACCTCTCCACTAGTTAAAGATTGCATAGAAGTTCCTTGCTTTCTCATTCAGAAGTGGATATTCAGTGTTCTTCCATTTGCTATAAAGCCTTCCTTTGCCTTCTCTGTTTGTCTAATCTCAGCCATATGTTCAAGTTCCTTTGGTGCTTTATGGATGCCTTTCATGTCTTATTAAATAGGATCCAACACATTTATTCAGGTATGAAACTGGCTCAACACTTTATTATATATTCCGTTTGTATGCAATTCAGGAGCAAATTGCTCGCCTATCCAAGGCAGATATACAATATAGCTATCTTTGGAGAGATGCCCCAACCCTTCATTCCATCTCATATTTCTTGGAACAGAGGAAAGGAACACATCAGAGCTGAGTCTTCATTTAAAAACAACTTTTCCCGCCTTTCTAGTGCAGTTTGCTGAGACCTCCTTCAACAGGGAGACCACTATCACTTGGCCCTCCATCCCCTATTTGTTATTACTGCATATTTATACCTCTGGGGCAATTTGCTCATCAGGCCTAAATCAAGGTCCACATTCCCTAAGAGTGAAAGCAAGAAGGGGCTACATACACATAGTAGGAAGGATGGGAGCAAAAAAATGGGTAGGTCCATAGCCAAATGAGAGTAGAAACACTCACCTGCTTGTGCTATTCCTTCTTCTCTTTCCCCTTTCTATCTCCTGCCTTCACATATATCCATTTATCACAAATCCTTCCATCCAGGGTGGCAATCATGGGTGTATCCATACTACAGTTTTATAACACTTTGATACCGCTGCCATATCAACTGAGTTTCTTTGGAGAAGCTGTTCCACAGAATGCCACTGCTGAGAAGACCCTCCTTTTATGTGCCACCTACTTTCTGTCATCCTCTCAGCTGTGCCAGGAGTGGCCAGGTATTAAAATTGTGATTATGTTTGCCACATTGAACTGTGCTCACCTTTCAGTGGTTGTGTAGACTGGCCCAGGAAGACAGGGCAAGCAAATGGGCAATGGGGACAAGAGCAATGAGAAAATGGATCTACCAAAAATTACCTTGGCAGATTGGCACCCCTATTACTGGTGCCAACCTGAGTTCTTACTCCTGCCCCCGCCCCCTGCCTATACTCAATGAGATCAAAGTATGGCAGGAAAAATTATACTCTCTATAAAACATTCCAAGTTCTTCCTAGAGGCAGACTACACATTAGTCTAAAAGCTTAGCTAGCAGCCGCAGTGGTTTTGTTTTTTATTCTTTATTCAGACACTCAGGAGACAATTGGATTTGAACTTTAGAATGGAGAGGAGGCTTCACATTTTTGCCTGCATTGTGATTCCAATCCATATTGGGCCCTCAGCATCTACATTTTACATAGGGACACATCGAGGCTGATTGAAAAGTCCCAGATTTTGTTCCTGTGCTTTCTGATTTTATGCTGGGTTAAAATAAACTGACCTAGGGGGCTGGTATTTGCCAGGGACAGTCCTGGTTAATTCTCTGTCACCCACTTCTCAGCTGCTTTTAAAATGTCCCAGTTTCTCTCTCCTCCACCCACTCTTCTTCTTTGTCTTCAGCTTGCTTCAGTTGCTGCAAAATGAGTTAAAAGGGCACAAGTAGTTTGCACAGTTAACTCAGCAGCAAGGAGAACACAGTACAAGGTGGACATTTGCCTTTCCCAGTAGACTTAAGCAAAAACAAAGTGTTGCAGCCTCTCCTAGCTTGTATGTTTTTCCATTAGTGATACTTTTGCCGTTTTGATAACACTCTGATGTTGCCTGGCCACATTTTTCTTAGTTTTCACTGGTGAAATACTGGAAGATGTGCTGTTACTTAATTCTTTAAAGTAATGGCTAGTTTCCCTTGCCAGTTTGGACAACAGAAAGGGATGGAGGAGAATGAAAAAGAAGCAGTGACTCAGCTCTTGATCTCCCGGGATTGGGGCTTCCTTCCAAAACTGCAGTCCATTTCTTTCTGGTTTGTTAATGCATTCAACAAAGAATGTCAGTTGATTAGTTTAGTTAACTATACAGCTTGTTGTTAATTTGTAGCATCTCCTAATCATCTTCTCTTCTCTATTTCTCTACTATGCTCTGCACTAACCAAAGTCTTTTTCAGCCATGGATCTAAGAACAGCAACATTGCCTAATAATATTTTCCAGGGGTTTAGCCATGTTACTTGTTTCAGCAAAAACAACAAAGAGTCTTATGGTATGTTAAGGACTAATAGGTTTTATTTGGCACCAGCTTTTGTGGCCCAAGCCATCTGATGAAGTATGCTGCAGTCTGCCCATGCCAAAGAAAACCTGCTAGTCTATAAGGTACCACCGGACTCTTTGTTGTTCTTGCCATGCAATCACGACTACTTTAAGCTGCTGCTGTTGCTATAAATATTTTACTCAAGTTTGCTCTGAAATGAAGTTTAATGAAATCCGACTTTCAACTGTCTTGTAAAGATGCCCTGAAATAATGTTTGCCTAATGCTTGAGCCTAGATCTATAGTTCATTGCTATATTTTTGGAAAGGTGATGGAAACACACTGGGTGCTTGATAACAAGGCTTCTTTTTTTGGCCATTCTCAGTTCAGATTGTTCTTCCTGATTAATGATTTTGGCTGAATTATTTACTGTAAGACTTGATATCTATGCAAAGCAGAGTTAGCTCTCTCCTATATTTCAGTCTGCACTTGGGAAAGTGCTCCAGAATTTGCTAGTTTCTTTTCAACTCACCTCCCAGCATTACAAGGGCTAATATATTGGCGTGGGGAGTGAGGGTGCTAATCTGTTGCCTAAAAAAAGGAGCAGTTAGCTTCTCATAGGACCAGGACAGCTGGATCTCAAGGGAAGTTACTTCTCTGTTGCTAATGGAGGTGAAATTTTATTACCGATCTTTTATTGCCCTTTGTCCCAGGTCCCCACATGACCAAGAATCTGCTTGCATTGAGATCTCTCGATACCATCTTCACTGACAACAGAGTAACATCTGAGACAGAATGTAGGCCTGTGACTCTAAAATCGTCACCTTTTTTTCCTCCTATATGATTTTTAATATCTTTGCCTGGTGAAGATGCCAGTGAAGCTTCAAAAGCTTGTATAATGTATTTTATGTTTTGGAGTTGGTCGAATCAATGTATTGCTGCTTTGTGGATTTTGGGTTTTGTTGTATTTTGCTGCACGGCTAATACAAAATATAACACTGTTATAGTATATTGTGCCATATATACTCCTGGGTTACTAAAGCCTGCTTTTCAACAGCATCATCTTCACCAGGCTGAAGTGGGTCTCACTCAGATGATTGAGGCTGAGACTGGATTTATGGATCTTTGGTATCAAAAGGGAATTTTAAAGGAAATTAATATAATGGAATTTCTTCCCTCCAAAATTCTACAGACATTTGTGTGAATTCCACTGTTTGTATTATAGCTGTATAATGTTTATAGTTGCATAGGGTTTTTAAAAATGTTTTAATCATGTTTTTAATAATGTTGACATTAAATTCCTTTTTAACTTTTGTAAATTAATGTTTTAGTTCAATCTTTTAAAATTATTGTAAACTGCCTTGGATCCCATTTTGGGAGAAAGACAAGATATAACTATAACAAACAAACAAATAGTCCTGTTTCTCCTATTGGAGATATTTTTTCCAATACTGTATTTAAAAATGTATAAATTTTCTTTGCCAATATTCTCATTTCATTCCATATTAGACAATCTGTTAATCCCATCTAAGGTAATACCTTTGAATGAATGGGACATGTTAAATTCACAGTTATATAAATCTCCTTAATTCAGGGTTTCTAATCTAATAGAGAAAAGGAGCAGTGATATAGTCATCCTCAGAAATGATGTACATGCCTGCTACTGACAAAGAACAGCAAAACTAAAATAGGGAGACAAATATATCTTCTTGTTCAGAGTTAGAGAGTCTCTAACTCTTTAAATATACTAGAGCTGCAACACCTATTAGCCTGAGTTGGTAGAGCCATTGCTAGGATGATGGGAGAAGCAGTTCAAATGAAGTCTGGAGGATTCCACATTCATCATTACTGATCTGGTCACTTTTGTTTCACCTTGCTATCTATCGAATAACCACTTTATTTATATCATGACTTTTCTCCAAAACTGGGACTCAGTTTTATACTCCACCCTATAGCCAAGATCCAAAAGGCAATGAAAAATAAAACAAAACATGATTTTCTCCTCCCCCCAATTGGGAGAAAATTATATTAATTAATTAATTAAATAAATAAATAACAAAGTCAGTTCAAACAATTAAAATTTTAAAGATAATTTATGGTCCAAAATGCATATTAAATGGAAGAACACTTCAAAACAAGTTAAAACCATGAATAAAACCATTTATATATACAGACTAGACCAAATCATTAAACACCCCTACACCTTAGAGTGGTTTTAATAAAACAAACAAACAAACAAACCTTGTTTTAACTTGGTGCCCTAAGTCAGTGCCACTCAGACATTTATGGGAAGGGCATTCCACAACCAGGCTGCCATTGCCACAGCTTCCTCACTCTTTAGAAAATCTAATTTGTATTTTCAAACTGGGTGATGGAAATTGTAGTGCAAATCATCTAAAGAGCACCAGGCTGGGGAGAGTCTGATCTAGTTAGTGTCTCAAGACTCAATGCATCTTCTCCTCTTGCATGTTGGAGCCTATCAATGCAAAAAAGATGGGGGGAGGGAGGGGAGGGAGCAAAAGGAAACCCATATATGAATTGCTGCCGACAGTTCCTTAGGGACTCTTGCCAGTTACTACAGGAACAGAATAGATGCAGAATTGAGAACTCGTAATTGGCTTCCAGACTCTGACAGGTAGTTACCCCTTGCTGTGCTCCACTGAGAGAAGCTAAGAATCTGGCTTTGACTTCATATACTTCATATTTCATATGATTTTTTTCCATAATGACTTTTAAAGAAAAATGTTGTTTAGGCATGAAGAATGACAAGCTTGAACAAAGTTTTCCTCATAGTAAAATACACTACCAAAACAACAGTAAATGGAAAGCAATGGAAATATACTGCATGTTGGCCACACAGTCACTGGTGAAATTCTCCACTGACAGAATATTTCAAACTGATTCTTTTCCCTTTAGCATCTGATATTCTTTTAGGACAACAGGTCACCTGCTCATTTGCCATAAAAATAATGTCTTCTATGGCAATGCCATTGTTTAATTTACATATGAAGTTTTGGTGTGGTACAGATTTGCTATTTTTGATCACACTGAATGATAAAGACAGCTCAGTTAAGATTTCATGCCATACTATGGTTTGTCATAGCCACATTGTTACAATGTAGTTTAGAGTTGCTTGTCGTTCAGCTGTATACAGCCTGTTGAAAATCATCCAAGCCATAGTTTCTTATCCAGATGCTGGCTTATGACAGAAACCATGGTTTGTCAGTCCAAACCATACTTAAGCTTCTTTTAACTAATGGTTTGCCATGGTCTCCCAACTGAGTCAATCAATTTGCCATGACTGAAAACCAGCCATTAGGCCATGAGAAAAAGAAAGTTAAGTTACCTTTTCCAAAAGATGTAGATAAAAAAAACGGCACTGATTTGTCTGAGTAGATGTGAATTTTAGATTAAAAAACATTATGTGGTGGGAAGGTTTACACCTCCCCCATCGCTGTGTGCTGTGTGCACTTTCTAGAAAGCTTTTTCAGAAAGAAAAAGATCTTAAACTGTAAAATACATATTTATTTAACACATTATGCAGTTTAACACTATCGTAGCAGTTTATCTTATATGGTCTCTACCATTATGCTTCTGTGCTCCTGGTTGTATGGACAGTGATGACCATGAGGAATTTGTAAATAATGTATTGCACAACAGAAGCATTATAGTTGCCATCTTACACTGATTGCTTTGGAATCAAGGATTTTCCTGAATCAAGGATTTGTGTTTGAGTAGACATGCATAGGATAGCTCAGGAAGTATTCCTTCATGGATGGCTGACATCCTGTGCAAGAAGAGATGGAAGGAGAGACATCCGCAAATAACCTCTTGTTGAACAATATAGAGAACGTGTCCAAATGTTTTCAGATATTGCCATGCTTCCTGCATTTTTCTGTAAGAATTTGTGCTGAGTGATGAAGTGCATCGAGGGATATCCCCCCTCTGCCCCGGGGCTTCCCTACCCAGGAATACAATTTAACTGTTGTAAATGAACACTTATTTTGCCCCAAAGCAATTTGATGAGATGGAGTGGAATAGCAGAGAGTTGCTACGATGACACTTGAGAATGTTAACATTTTTGTGGAGTTTCTTATTCCTTGTATATTTTCTGTTTATCATCTTTTAGCTTCACAAACGTACTGTTCATACATTCTTAAAGATATTTTACAGGGAACTGATCCCAGAGGAGTTCACACCTCAGAAATAAACATCCTATTCTACTGGCACTTTAATATTTGGTGGTGTGCGTGTGTGTGTGTGTGCCTTCAGGTTGTGTGTCGACTTATGGCAATCCCATGAATTTCATAGGGTTTTCTTAGGCAAGGAATATTCAGTGGTGGTTTTGCCAGTTCCTTCCTCTGAAATATAACCCACAGCACCTGGTATTCATTGGTGGTGTAAGGTAGCAATTAATCCAAACACTTAGAAATGGCCATGTATTTTTATTTGTATATTGATGCATCTCATTAGTACACACAAACATTTCTGAACACATTCATACATCTCTACACTTGGCTTTTTTGCGTTCAGCTTCATTTTAGAGTTTCTCCCCTTTATTGGCTTAGAAGTGGTACTTCCACTGTGGCCCGTAAACTATATTTGCACACTGACTTTCTATATATATATTGGAGACATCACTTCTGTGTGAGTTCTTGGAAGCTGCTGCAAACGTCTTTTGTTTCTCTATTTACAAGCCATAAAACTGGAACACTCTTCCTGTCCCTGTGCAGTCTAGCCATTTAGCCAGACACAGGGTTTCCTGGGTTCTTGCAATATCTGCTGTGTTTCTGCTCTTATTAAAAACATTACAGTTTACCTTCCATGCTTCTGCTACCAAACTATAAAAGCAATCAATATCTAATTACGAATGTGTCCAGTTTGGGTGGTAGATTATCAGTATTATGCTTGATCTACTGACTGGTTGTCATCCCTAATTAAAATTCATATGTTCATCTGATCATCAGTGGGTACAATAAAGCATGCATTTCCATCTCTGAAATGTCTCATTTCAAATAATGTTTCACTATTATTCCCTCTGGTGCCCATTATCAACTAGTTCAAGCACAGGGAACTGAAATAAGTTCTTATTCTTCTCTTGCCACTATTGCCTTCACTCCATTTCTCTTTTCCTTCTTGTATTGTTTCACGTCTGCTGAATATTATATTGTAAGTATCACAATGCAGGGACTCCTCCCTTTATACTTTGTCAAGTTTCATGCACATTGGTGATTCCATCCAAATACAATTTGGGAGTTTCTTTCATTTAGTAGAAAGTGAAGGGCTGTGCAGACCGCCCCTAAGGGGCGGCCTGCAGCTGCCTCCATCTTTGCCAGATAGAGGCCATAGCAACCGCATGCTGTGGCCCCAATCTGGCCTTTCCAGGATACTGTAGCCACTGTGCTGTGGCTTTATGGCACTCCTGTGGTGCTGTGTCATCTAAACGCAGCACCAGAGGAGCACCGTGATGTCATGCCTCCATGGGGGCAGAGTTTGGGCATGTCCCATATGGACACCACATCTCGACTCGGCCCCCAAGCTGGCCTTAATGGCTGGTCTGCACAGCCCCTGAGTTATAAAAATGTATTTTTATCTTTATTTTATTAGTTGGTATCACCTGAGAACTTTATGATCACTCCTCAGCAAAACTTCCAGAATGGTTTACAGAAACATGATAATATACAGAAATAAAATGGGATAAATAAAAGTTAATTTAAACACACACATTAAAATTACCTTTAAAAGTCTTGAAAAACAAAAATATAATTTCCTGGCACTGAAAGGACAGCAAGGTTGGCACAAGGAAGCCTTCTCAGAGTCTGGAATTCTACAAATAGCATTTAGAAGACTCTGTGATCACTGTTTGTGTCACTTTTTGACTGTCCCAGGCACTCATCTCTGGCTATTAGCACCCAACCAGTTTAAGCATGGATAGTTATCCAGGACTCCTGATACCTAAGGCCATGGACCAGGGTAAGGCAGAACTTCAGACAGCAGATGCTGGCCTAAACCCTGTTGTTAGGCCTGATTAGACCAGAGCCATTCAGTCGACTCATAATTCAACAATTGATTGAATAGGTCTACTTTAGTTGGAACTAACTGCCAACCTAGCAGTTGGAAAGCATATAAAAGTGGAAGTAAATAAATAAGTACCACTTTGGTGGGAAGGTAACAGCATTCTGTGCAATCATGCTGGTCGTATGACCATGGAGCCATCTTTGACAACACTGGCTCTTTGGCTTAGTAACAGAGATGAGCACTGTCCTCTACAGTCAGGCACAACTTGACAACCTTGTCAAAGGGGAAACCTTTACCTTTACCTTTAACTAACAGGAGGCCAGCTGCTGAGTGGTATGGAGGGGATGACTATTTCCCTTTCTTGGTCTACAGTGCCATCTGTTTCATGCAGTCTACCCCTGCATTCTGACAGCTAACTCGATGCTTTGGGGTGGGTAGAAAATGCTGGTCCTTTGCTAATGTTGAAGTGAATGTCACTAGTCCAGTTGGTTACTGTAAGGGAACACTATATAATCCTTTGCTTCAGGCAGCAGCATGTTTTGTGTCTGACATATTAATACCATCTTTTCCTGGGCTCCTGGAACTGTGTTTCTTTTTATTGGCTTGGAGCTCAGCATTGGCAGGCAGATTGCTATTAACTAATTTCCCTTTCTTGTTAGGTATTTGCCGAGTATTTGCTTTTCCTATCCATTATGTGTGAAATATCTTTAACTATGAAGACTCTAACAAGCACAGTGTCTACTTAGAATTGCCTTGCCTGTGTTCAGTGTAGCTGACTCCCAAATAGGTGTGTCCAGGAGAGATTTTAGGCAGCCTTTATTATTCTTGGGAGAGTTTGTTGACAATTGCTATCTTCATATTTCTTCATAGTTGATCATTTCGTACACCTCTGATTGATACTTTTCTGAGTAGGCTCTCAACTACATAGGAATCCTGGTGGTCCAATTTTGCCAAACCATTTCAGGTGAATTCAGCTCCCCCACAACTTAGTCTTGAGGAGGCGGTTTCAAGCCCACTTCCTCTTGCCTATTTTGGGATCCATGGCCTCTGCACTGGACACTGTCTGATCTGGTTCACCTATCCAATTACAGTACTTTTGTAACATAGCCAACTATAGTATGGGATGTGAGCATGTCCTGATTGCTGTATGCTAAGCTCCCTTTAGCATTCAGTCATCATGGTCATCACATATCATGTGTTGGGAGCAGCAGCCAAGAGAAGGAGAGGCTGCATGCAACTCGATGAATGAATGAAGTAACTATCTATCCAAGGAAATGGGAAGGGAGCCTGTCTGTGGCATATAGTCTGCTTGTGTGTCTCCAGAAGTGAGGCACATGAATTCTTCAGATATGGACAGCTTTGGTCCAAGGGTGGTAGGGGTAACACAGTCCTTAGCATCCTTAGCAGAAAAATGTAGCATGCCTTTTAAAACCATTAAGCAACAGTTCCATTAGCACTGTGTTCACAATTCCCTTTCTCTAAAATACATAAGGCTTGAGAATTAAACTATTTGTATCTTGAACTTTTATTTCCTATCATCATTTATTCACTCTGTATAGCTTAGGCATCTTCAAAACAGACAAATAGGCTCCTTTTACCTCTTTTACAGTGCTCCAACTCAGAAAGAGTTATAAAGCTATGAACATAGTTCAGTGGTTTGGCTGCCACCTACTGTTCATCTGAGTACATATTTTATTTTAGTAGTCAGGCCTGCGCTGCGCTCACTTGTTCCAGTAATATTTCCCTCTGTGTCAGTTTCTCAGTATTAAACTTTCCTTTGGCATCTCAAACATAGCAAATGCAAGTGATAATATTTGGTGATAATATTTTGCTTTATGCCAAGTCACCTGGTGAAGTTCTGTCTCAAATCTACACAGGTTGAGACTCACCTAGCATGTGTCCTATTTAAGATGGAACACTCCTCTGTTATAAAATCTGTTTGAAGGGCTGCCCAAACAAACTAAATATATGCAATTTGAATGACTGCTCAGTCTAAGTTCACCATACAGACATAAGAAGAAAGAGTCTAGAAGTCTTGAAATTGATGCCTGAGAGGTTGATTGAGTAGGCACACAGGTCTTCAGGTCTTCTCCGCTATGGTCAGATATTTCTGGTATTTCTATTCAAATTATAGCAATTATTTCTAAATGTTCATCTCTCCATATGTATTAGCATGTACAAATTGTGAGAGCCAATGTGTTATAGTGGTTTGAGTATTGGGCTAGGATTCTGGAAACCAGGGTTTGAATCCCCACTCAGCCATGGAAATCTACTGGGTAACCATGGATATGTCACACTCTCTCCGACTCAGAGGAAGACAAGGGAAAATGCCCCTCTGAACAATTCTTGCCAAGAAAAACTCATGATGGAGTCACCATAAGTTAGAAACAACTTGAAGAAGAAGAACAACATAGAAATTGTATTTATTAATGACAATAAATCACAAATAGCCTATACAATAAAAAAATCGAATATTTAGATTAGCACGTGCTGATTTGAACTGAGTGCACTGGTTCTGATCAAAAACTTTCCCAGCATGGTTAGATGTATGGTATTTCCATTTAAACACTAGCAATTCTTTCTGAGTTTAAATTTCTACATAATTTTAGCATATGCAAATGTTGTGCACGTCTTTTTACTCTCTCTCGCAGGATGCATAAGTGTCTACCCTAATGCTAACTGCAGGTCACCAGTCCTGTTTGGGAATCAACAAGGGCTAGAAAAACACTTCTTTGGCTTGCAGTGCCCAAAGCAGGGGGTAGAAGATTGGTGGGGTGGGTTCCACTTGGAAGTCATAAATCAAGTTGGTCTAGTTATTTTCTGCATCTAAGGGTGAAATACAGAGATGTGTGAGGAGAGTTTGGACATGTTTTCATACCTTCATTTGAAACATAAGTAGCAGAGAGATAAATGTGGAAAACAGTGGTAGTCTGGCCTCCATTTTGTTAACAAGAAACATAGGAGTTTATCACAGAAGTTCTCTTAATTTCGAATGAAAAGAAAGTGGGGCCAGAATGCATTCACGTGCATTCGCTAGTTTCAGCGAATTTAGTGAATTCGAATTGCATTCGAACTGACTTCCCTTTGCCCGAAAAATGCTTGCCATTGCCCAAAATTGCGTGTGGTAGTCTATCACGCAATAATGTGAAACCCCATGATTGCGTTCAGATTGCCATTGGATTATACTTCCAATTTCCTTGTCGATAAACTCCATACACACATTTACACACCTCAAATCATTGGACCAGTTGTTGTTTTTGTTTTTGTTTTTCATTTCAATTAATACTAATTATATTAATTGAATACAATTAATGTAACAATTGTAAATGAAAGGGTAGGTGAACATCAAGCAACCCTCACCCCATGACAGTCTGATTAAAGCTTCAAACAGTTGGAAAAATTGACTTGAAGCACCAGAATTTCACTTGCTAGTATGCTTGTCGGTTGTTCGCATTGTGAGCTTCTTTTAAAACTGCTGTTTGGCTTCAATCTTTATTGTTAATTGACTGCAGATGGAAAAATCTGGGAAACTAAGTCATCTGTACTAGGTTGCATTCACCACAAAAATATCGGCTAGTGGAAGTTGTTACATACAGCAGCTTCAGCATGATGGTTGCATCATGGGACCATTCTTCATTCTAAGGCAATCTTCACACGAGAGGCCAGCAGACGATCCTAGCCATGCTCAGAATATGAATACCACTGAGAAATGAATACCACTAAGTTCAACAGTCTAGTAAGTGTACATAGGTTTGTGGCTGTGAGACACATAATCTTCATCATTGGCTATGCTGGATGGGGATGATGGGAGTAGCAGTCCTGCAACAATGTCCAACAAGATCCCCACCCCTGGACTACAAAAAATAAGACTCTGTGTCTCAGAGGGCTTAGTCATAGCTAGGTCTGCATAGAACATCAAACTTAGTAGCCCCCATTGCTAGGTGCAGGATCTCTAAACAGTGGTGGGTTTGTTACACTATCCTGAGAGCAGGAAGGCCTGGCCAGGCTGCAAAAAGAAAGAAAAGAAAAGAAAAGAAAAAGAAAAGAAAGAAAGAAAGAAAGAGGATAAATAATGTCTGATGCTATTAACAGAGTTTTTTTTTAATTATATCTGAGAGCCAGCATAGTGGAGTGGTTTGAGTGTTGGACAGGACTTTGGAAACAGGGGAGTTTATCAAAGGGAGGAATTCTCTTAAATTGAATGAAAAGAAAGTGGGGCCAGAACGCATTCACTTAAATCGCCAGTTTATGCAATTACTTGAATACGCATTGCATTCGAACTGGCTCCCATTGCTCAAAAAGAGCATGCCATTTGCCGAATTTGCATGTGGCAGTCTATCACGCAACAATAGTCTGGCCCTCCATTTTGTTAACAAGAACATAGGAGTTTATCACATGGGAGGAATTTCTCTTAATTTCGAATGAAAAGAAAGTGGGGCCAGAATGCATTCACGTGCATTCGCTAGTTCAGCGAATTTACGTGAATTCGAATGCCTTCGAACTGACTTCCTTTTGCCCGAAAATAGCTTGCCATTGCCCCAAATTGCGTGTGTAGTCATCACGCAATAATGTGAAACCCCATGATTGCGTTCAGATTGCCTTCGGATTATACTTCCAATTCCCCTTGTCTGATTAAACCCCATGGTTTCAAACCCCTGCCATGAAAAACCGTAGGTGACTTTGGGCAAATCCCACTCTTCCAGCCTCAGAGGAAGGCAAAGGCAAACCTACACTGAACAAATCTTGGCAAGAAAAGCTCATAACAGGGTTTGTTTTAGGGTCATCATAAGTCAGAATTGACTTGAAGGCACACAGTAACTACAGCTCTTGTAGCACCTTTGAGACTAACTGGGAGAAAGAAAGTTGGCAGCATAAGTTTTTGTAGATTTAAGTCTACTTCTCACTTTAGTGACACCCACCACTACGGCTGCAGGGCTGGGGAGTAGGAGTAAGGGCTAACAAGTAAAGGAGTAAGCGGTTTTTACAGGAGTAGGAGTAGGAATGAGGAATAACAGAATATATTTGTTACTCCTTATTCTTCTTATTATATTGTACATGGAAACACAAAAACAAAACAAAAACAATTTTATTATATTGCACTGGGGAAGGACTGGGAGGCAAAGAGAGACACTTACACACACACACACACACACACCAGCCTTGGAAAGTAACTGGGGCTTTCCTCCAGGGCTGGGGAGTAGGAGTAGGGAGTAAAGAGAAGGAGCTTTTTACAGGAGTAGGAGTAGGAGTAACACTAAGGGAAAAAATCTTACTCCAGAATAGGACAAGGAGTAACCCCCAAATCACCACTGCTCCCCAGTCCTGTACTGCTGCTGCCCAGTGACTGTTTGCCTCCCTATATGGTTTCTCACATTGTTGGTCATTTGCTTCCCTACCTGTCCCTCATGCCTCCCTGGGTTTCCCCACTTCCCTCATATCCTCCCCCTTTAGTTCCTCAGCTATCTTCTAAATGCTCTCCATTGTTCTTTTAGGATGTGCTTCAGCTGTGGCTTCAGGGCTACAGTCAGACTCTAGCCCTCTTTCCCCACCTCTCTGTTGTATACCATAGCTAACACTTGTTAGCACTGTGCACAGGAAGGTGGCCCTCCTTGCCTAACCCCCTCACCTAGAAAAACCTATGATGAGACATCTCAAGTAATGCAGGGCCAGAGAAATAACAGAAGAAATAAAGGAAAATTACATTTGCAAGAACAGCTAAAGGCATAAGAAAGATGGGGAGAGAAATGGTAGACACGCTCAGAAAGGCAAATGCTATCTGAAGCCAGCACCATTCGTAAAATAGAGATGTGGAATGTGATCAAAGGTAAAAAGCTGCCATTTTTGTCCCCTTTGCCTTTGCATTATTTCACTTTAGCAGCAATGTCATGTGAAAAACTTCCTGCATTTGCAGTTTTTTTCTAATTTAAATCCACTTTAAATCCTGTTACTCAGTAGGATTTCGCTAGTGAGATAAGGTTCTAAGAAAAGATGTGGCACAAGCAGTCAGAGGATACAATTCAAAATCAGACCCAATAATCTCAATAAGGCTCCATGGAAAACCTGTGAATATTATTATTACGTTTATTTATATAGCGCCATAGGCTTTACATAGCGCTTTACAATATCACCATAATTCAAGTATATGCACCAACCACAGAGGCAGACCAGGAAGCAATTGAAAGATTATATGAAGGAGTACAGGAAGAAATTGACAGCACACCAACAAAGCACATCAAGCTGATCATAGGTGACTGGAATTCCAAAGTTGGAATCAAAGAAGTCCTCAAGCAGACGAAGCCAGAGATCTCCCTGGAAGCCAAGATGACAAAACTGAGGCTGTTGTACTTCAGGTACATCATGAGAAATGAGGAATCACTGGAAAAAAACAATAATGCTAGGAAAGGTGGAGGGAGGCAGAAAGAAAGAAAGAAAGAAAGAGAGGAAGGCCGCATGCTAGAAGGATGGACTCTATTCAGGAGATCATGGGTATGTGTTTACAGGATCTAAGCAGAGCAATGGAGGACAGGGACTCTTGGAGATGTCTCATCCACAGGGTCACCATGGGTCGAGATTGACTCAAGGGCAGTTAACAACAATAAAAGTCTTCAAAGGTGCAACAAGATTCCTTTGCATACTGATCCAGACCAACACAGCTATGTCTTTGAATTCATCCAGATCTTGTGAGAGTTGCTGGAACTAGTCAGAAAGAAGATTAGAGCAGTCTATCATTTCAAGAAGAACAAGTCCCAGATTTCCTTGTGCATAGGCAGGAAGGAGTGATGGCTGGTATGATGGCAAAGCAAAGCAAAGCACCATTAGACACTGGGAGCAAGTGTTACTTGTTTGTCTGGTTAGATATGAAAGCTGCTGGAACGGTGTTTAATCCAGTTTTGATGCAACTTTATATGTTGTCACCTGCCCAAAACAGCACAGATTCAAACTGATCCATAACAGTTGTTTTACATCCATCCAATATTAAAATACATAACACCAGAACAGGTGGAATTGGGAGACCTTCCTCAGTAACCACATAACATATCTTTCTGGGTATTTCCATTGGAAAATATTGTGCCTGAAGAAAAACTTCAAGTCTGCTTTTGAGGAAAAATTTAAACATCCCCTATTTTACAGGGGAGATTATCAGTCGGGGACATGGACAGGATCACTCTCCCATCCTTGTCCTGTTCTTACTGTGATTGTATGAAAGCATTTCAGAGATGTTGCTCTTATCCTGTCATTATCCTGTCATTGAAGTGGAATTGTATTAATGCAAACTCCTATTAATACAAAATGATAGGACAATTCTACTTCAGTGATGGAACAATGGCAGGATAAAAGCAACATTGTATGAAAATCTTTCACGTGATCACAGTCAATTGTAGTTCATTGATGGGACACTGACAGGATGTGTACAATGTCGTATGAAGCGTGACTTTTCACGATCATGCCTTAAGGATGGGAAAAGGACAAGACAAGGACACCTAGTGCCTGACTATCCTAAAGACATTAGATCTTGTCTGATCTTGGAAGGCAAATAGGGCCAGCCCTGGTTAGTACTTGGATTCAAGGCTGCCAATGAATACCAGGTGCTGTAGGCTACATTTCAGAGGAAGGAACCAGCAAAATCTCAGTATTCCTTGCCTACGAAAACCCTATGAAATTCATGGGGTCACCATAAGTCAACAGGCAACATGAAGGCATGCACACACACACATGCACATACACACTTATGTTGTTACATAAAGAGTGCATGAGACAACTGTAAATATTTTTCAGTGAAATGCGCATAGCCCTATGGATTTATTTATTTATTTATTTATTTATTTATTGCATTTTGCCAGTGTGGGCAGCAGAAGCTGAAAGAAGTTTCAGCAAGGTAGCACTAGTCATAAAGTGCAAGCCCATGTCAAGAATAGTTTTGCCACCATGTTGTCTATAGAGAGTGAACCTCCAAGAGATATTGACTGGAAGAAGTGCCAATTCATGATTTTTCAATTAAAAAGACCAGGGAAGAAAAAAAAAAAACTGAGGTTAATTGGCCTAATGTTTACAGCCAAGTTGGTCCATTAGAAGGGGGGGGGGGAAATCAAGACATTGTCAGGATAATCCCATTATCCATGACCAAAGATTTACAAAATAGCTAGCAAACATATAGGACTCTCCGGCTGTTATTCTTAAACAAATGTTGCAAAGGCAGGTGTTTTTCAGAAATGTAAAATGAGTAACTGCCGTTTCAAAATTAAAATAACACCCCCCCCCAATGGCTTTATGATATTGTATGTATGGCAGGAGGTAGTGTTGGTGTGGGAAAGGAATCTTGAGTCCAGTTGATTCTGTCCAGGAGGGATTTTAAAATGTCCCCCATTTTGAGTGTGACTAAGAAGCAGGAATTTATATATATGTTTTTAACTTTTATTTCGTAATGTCCTACATTTTTCTTGAATGTTCTACAGTTTGCGGTGTTTTGTCCTCCTTTGTGGTGAGGATATCTGGTCACCTTGGGTATAATGGGAATACTAGACTTTCCTTGCCTATTTGCACATTACCAGAGTTTCTTTTCTATTTCCTTTTCTATATGGAAATGATCAAACAATAATATAAATAGCCAACAACAAGTACAGATTCTTCTTCTTATTCCTTATGAGCAATGTTATCACCCCATGGCAATAATGGCAGAACAGCTGAGAAACATTAGTTCCTCCCTCAAAAAGTTCTGTTGAGGGTCCCTAGTCACCAAATACTTGGGTATCTGGATGACTGAGGCAGACAGGAAGAATATCAAACATCCTTCTTAAGTTGGATCTTTGTTAGTACTGCTCAGAAACTAGCAGTGCACCTTGTTTCAATAGCTTTTAACAAGAGTTTTATTAGTGGTCATAAAGTTGTTGCCACTGCCTAGCACTGTTGACATTTGAGCTTCAGGGATTATAATGAATGCTTGAGTCAGATTTTTGCCTTCCCTCCCTACAAATAGCCCAGGGGCTCACTGCAGATAACAAAAAGAGCTATTGGCACAAACTATCACAAGAAAAAGTGGAATCCAAGAAAAGGCGGGAAGCCTAATATATAAAGCATCAGCCTCCAATCCATGGGAAACCCTACCCATCTATTTTGGAATTTGCAGTCCTTCTTTAGAGAATACCCACAGCTAGGAAAGCTAGAAGATGTTCAAGCAAATGTGAAAGCTACGGGTTTCTTTCAGATTCTGCTGGGTCTGATAATGCCATGTTCCATGGGAAAAGTAATTGATGGTTTGGAAGTTTCAAACAGGAGAACGGAATAACCTGGAGTAGAGAAGAGCTATCCAGTTATATGCACACCTATTTTGCAAAACTGCTTCCTCCTCCACCACCCCCAAAATCCCCCCTTTCAGATATCACTGTTACACTATGAAAATGCAGAAATGTGACAAGTGCAGTGTGTGTTCAGCTAGACCCAGCACATTGGACTACAACTCTGGAGACCAGAGTTTGAAACCTCACTCCACGATGGAATCCCACTGGGTGATCTTGGGCAAGTCACACTCTGTAAGCCTCAGGGGAAAGCAAAGGCAAACCCTCTCTGAACAAATCTTGCCAAGAAAAACCCATGGTAGGTTTGCCTTAAGGTCACCATAAGTCTGAAATGATTTGAAGGCACACAACAAGAACAAAAACAAGACATTTGGATGAAGAGTGATGTCTTTTGGAGAAGTCTCATAGAGCAAACAAGGGCAGAATTCCATGCCATCCATACATTTTGTATAGGTCTTTCATAGATACATTTCTTTCCAGCATCCAACTATAAAATTATTTTTATCTCACCTTCTATCCAGCTGCTAAGGTTCCAGACTCTGGTCTCCAGAGTTGTGGTCCAATGTGCTGGGTCTAGCTGAACACACACTGCACTTGTCACATTTCTGCATTTTCATAGTGTAACTGTGATATCTGAAAGGGGGGATTTTTGAGGGGTGGGGGAGGAAGCAGTTTTGCAAAGTAGGTGTGCAAGATGTTGCACAGAAGTTCCACAACCTCTTGTACAACTTCTTTCTACAACCACTTATTCAGTTATGTCATGCAGCACAATTACACCAGCAGAGTCCTATTAGGTTGGGTTCAAGCCATAGTTGTAAGACACATGTGGCAGAGAATACAACTGAGCCAAGGACGCACGGAGATCTGGCAAGCCTTAAGACTGTATTTTGTTCCTCATAGTTTGTGTATAGCTGGGTTAGCCAACTGTAGAGGGGATGGAGGTGGAGAATTTTGCCCCCATGGTCCCCCCCCCAGGGGGGGGCTGTGTTTTGAACACATTTTGAACTATTGGGAAGAAGATTGGGGCAAAAATACTCATAAAAATAAAAAATTGGGCCTAAGTGGCTTTGGAGTGGTTCTGGGGGGAATTCAAGGGTTATAGTTTTAGGCTTAAAAGCTTCATGCAGTCCATAGGCTGCAGTTTAGCCACTCTAGTCTCTTTGCTGTGGCAACCATCTCCTGTCAAGTGACCTATGGATTTATCAACCTACTGCTCCCATAATTCCTGGACAGTACTGGTAGGAATTATGGAAACCATTAGCCCACACAACTGGAAGGTTCCAAGCTGGGAAAGGTTATACTGGATGGAAACACTGAGTTAGAGACAGGCATCATTTCATTCTGCTCCTGCTGATTGCCTGCTGATGCTTCTACTTGCTATCATCAGTGAGTGACTCCAACAAAACTCCACCTTGTAGTATCTATATCACACACAAGCTTTTCTTCTCTCTCCCCCCTCCTTTTTTCTCTTTCTCTTTTTAGGAGGGCAAAAATCTAAAACTAGGGAGAACTGTCAGTGGAAGTATGAAATTGCAAGAAAGTGATAGTGATTCTCTGTCATATAGTCCTGTATGTAACTCATATATTTGAAATGCTGCTTCTTTCCCCTAAAGTATGATGTATGTTAATTTGAAACATATTGCCCACCATCAAGGAGGACAAAACTTGTTTCTGGCTCATCTATAGGTAGTAGTGCAAAACATATCTAAAACCTCAATGTTTGTCATTGTGAGGAAGGCAAACGTCCACATGTCCACTGAACATTTGTGACTTTTAACAAACTGCATAAGTGGCAGCATACACACTGCCATATTCTCCCCTTTCCCCTGTTTATGCTGCAAGGAGCGGACATGGCTACTCCTTTGAAAACTTCATAAGGTGAAGGTCAAAGATGGGAATTGGGCAGAAACCAGTGTTCAGTTAATATTAAACAGGAGGGGACAATTTTGGGCTTGGTGTTAGTGTTTTTGAATAATGGGAAATGGCTTGTTAGATTTGGATTAAAATATGTATTGTTCCAGCTGAAGATCCTGCACTGAGCACGGATTGGACTTAATGGCCCATGAGTCTCCTATTTTTTTTTCTTCCAAAGATGGAAGAAATGGTGGGGAAACAAGTGAGAGATACAACTGGAGGGTGTGAGTGCTCTACAGTGAACCATCCACATCCACTGGGGTTAAGAACACAGGACCCTTATGAAAGTGGGAAAAGTGCAAATAAAAAAACACCGCTTTTTTTTTTTACCTGAGAGAACAAGAATGTCTAGGTCTTCCAGGGCAATTTCTGTGATCAAGATCTGCCTGAGGATGACCATGAAATTGTGCTGGAGGACCTACAAATGTCTAGAGAAGTATTCTCTCTTGGAATCCCTAGGTTCTCCAGCATGACTTTTGGTAGAAGTTGACAACAGAGTCACACTGGAGGACCTAGAGATTCCTTGACAGAACATGTTAATCAAATCCATGAATAATCAAATCCACAAAAGTCAAAACCACAATCTGTAGAGTGATGGTGTAATAAAAGCCTCACCTGAAACTGCTCTTAGGACTTTATCACACAGGGAAAATTGGGGGTTTAAACAGTCATTTCCCCAGGAAAGTCTTGGGATGAGACAGGGGGCGTGCCATTTCACTGCTCCCTGATGTCACTTTGGATTCCTCTGCCCAGCTAGATCCATCCCACTATCTTTTAAGTGGGGAATAAATACTGAACTATTTAATATGCTGATATAGGAACAAATGGAATGAAAACTATGAAGCACTTGAAACATTTATGATGTTGTGTCAACAGTAGCTCTGTGTACATAGAGCCTGATTTAAAATAACAGAAAAGATATGCATTCCAATTGCTGTAGGTGGAGTTAACCATCTTAATTTCACATAGGAATTCAGCCTTAAATTATAGATTTCCAGTTCCAGGATATATTATTTATGCAGTGCTTTAAATATATATTTTGTTACCACATTGACAAAGTAAAGGGAGAAGAGGGAATTAACATTAAGTGGGCTTTTGATGGAAGTCTTGTTTATTGATTTAGATTTACCACTTTTTAAACAAGAATATTGAACCGGTCTCTTTAAAAACAATGTATGCTCATATGAGTAAGACAATGCTTTCCTCTTTGTATATCATTATGAAAAGATTGAAGCAAGCTTCACCTAAGCATAGTGGTGCAAGGAAAATAATAGTATCCAGTCTAGATGTGCAAAAAAGCAGAGAGAGAGAAAGAGAGAAAGGGAAGGGGAGGGGAAACCCGACACAGCACACAACACAAGAGCTGCACATTAAAGTGCCTTCTAGGTAACTGACATGACGCATCTAGTCAGACGTAAATAATGACAGACGGAAACTATCATGAGGTCTGTGAAGCATCAACATGCTGCCATCATTTTTTTTTTCTTTTCTAACCTCGCCTTGCTAGCAGCTCCTGGGCTTACAGGCTGAGAGATCATTTAAAAAGCAAATCCTAATGATGCTGCCCACAGTAACAAGAAGCCAGTGAGATTGGCATCAATTTAGCTTCAGTTTACAAACTCAAAATCACAGACACTGCTGACTCAAAGGCACCCTAAACTTTCTTTGTTCTTCCTTGGCACACTTGCATTTCTCCCGCCCCTTCTCTTTCTATTATTGAATCACTCTGGGTATGTGTGTGCGCTTGTGTTTGTGTGTCTGCATGTTGGGATAGTGATGAAGAGAGGCCATACTTATGTGGTTTTCCTGTCACCTCCAGAATAGACATTTTTGGTTGCTTTGATTGTACTGAGTGAGATTTACTGGGTGGACAAAGATCTCCCATAAGAGCCTCTCCCCCCATCCATATATTTTCTGAGCATTAACATTTGCTGAGCCCAATGATAGATACAGGACACCCATTTGTTCCTATGGTTCACACTATTCTTGTCCTGAAGAGAAATGTATTTCAACATGGCTTCCATGGACTGGCAGAGCAATTTTTGCCGAAGCAACTCAAGTCAGCTCATGGGGTTTGGGGGGCAGGGGATGGAAGGAGCTGGCTGTCTTGTCTGGATTCAGTAGGCATTCCTCTGGCAACACAGTCTAAAATAAAATAGAAATACACTATTTGTTAAGCAAGTGACTTCTTTTCACACCACTGGGAACTGGGGCTGATAGGCAGTAACATCATGGCATGATCACTTTGCAGATCAGCGTATGGCTTTGCTTGGGTGCCAGCAGGGCACAAGGGCTTGGAGACAGACAGCTGACAACATGCAGAAACAAGTAGATCAGTTTGCTTGGGCTTGATTGTAAACATTATTTTCATACATGACAATGAATTTTTGTTCCCTTTAGCGAATCCAACCCAAATCTGTGTACTGAATTTGCATTGTCTGTATTTTTTCCCCCTTAAATAAAGCAAGCTTGCAAACCAGCTCTTTTTAATCTTTGAGGCAAAGTAAATGTGAAGTTGTTTTTTTAAAGCAGCATCTTATAGACCCCCCTCCTTTGTGTTTCATAATATGTTAGCACTAATGAATAATATGTGACTCTCAAAGAAAATACATGACATTTAATTCTGCTGGTGATATCAGGTAGCATCTAGGTTTATTTCCCTGGATGTTTGTGAAAAATGTACTGTTTGGTCTTTAAATTTAAACTTAATAAATAGCTAATTTAAGATCTTGTTCTGTATGCAAGGATGTGAATGCCAGACATTCATTTTTTTTAAAAAAAAATGTTCCATTTATTCTTGTTAGCTTAATTATTGCAAAGAAAATGTGAGCAATTTTTTTTTACCAGTGTCTGATTTCTGAGAATGGTTATTAAATATTAAATGGATGCATAATTCAGGCAATTAAGAAAGTAATCACACAAAGTAATGTAATGGAAGTTAATTATTACTGCATAAGCAAATAGTTCATTAATGCTAGTAGTTGCTATGGCTGCATTCTTAATACATGCAGACATGAAGCATAAATCCTCTGTGAATTCAAAGAGAAGTACTAGGAAATGTGGTACTGCAGCGAGAGTGCTCCTAATGAAAAGCATAAGCAAATAAGGTCAGATTGACCCTTGGCTTCTCTAAATAAGAATAATCATGGCTTTTTTAAAAAAGAAAAAAAAATGTTCTCAAAATCATGCTGGCTGACCTGTATGCTTTTAATTTTTAACAATTTGTAGTTATAATCTGTGGCTGAAAATCAAGGAAGAACTGAAGGGAAATTCAGCTGCTTACAGAAGGATATTGTGGTATTCCAGTAACCATCCTGCATACCCACAGTGGGCTTATTTATGAGAAAGTCATCATTATGCATAACTTGAAAGGATGGTTGTGCTAGCTCAGGCAATCCACACCACAAACACTACACTGGGCCCTTGCTGTCCGCTGGGGTTTGGTTCCAGGAGCCCCTGTGGATACCAAATCTGTGGGTGCTCAAGTTCCATTATATACAATGGCGCAGTTAAATGGTGTTCCTTATATAAAATGGCAAAATCAAGGTTTGCTTTTTGGAATGTATTATATACATATTTTAGAGCCATGGATGCTCGAATCCTTGGATAAAGAATCCATGGATAAAGGAGGGCCACCTGTATTTTGAGTTTGACTCTACTTTGACATGAGGGGGGGGGCAGACCTCAAGGGCAGAGAGTCTACTTTTTGCTGCCTTCTTCTTCCAAGCTATCCCTGTCAGTGTGTAATACCCAGAGCCAAGGAAGTCATTTTGGCCCGTCAAGGGGAAAAAGAAAATCATACAAGCACCTCTCCCCAAAATTGGCTGTGAAATAGTGACAATACCCAATGAATAAATAACAATTTGCTGTGTGAGTGGCTGTGCTACTCTCCCTAATGCGAAGGCCAGCCTTGTTTCTTTGTCTTTTTTTAAATGGGATATTCCTGGAGTTTCCTAGGGTGAAATATTCATTCCTTTTCTTTGTGCTGGGACCCCTTTAAAATCCTCTGTAACCTGGGACTCTCTGTGTGTCTATCCTGTGTGAGCAGGGAGGAGCCACATACCCAGTTCATGCTGGGCTGAAACACTGAGCTCCAAGGGATTCAAGAAGAGGAGATCTTTGTGGTGACAGCACATTAGGGGGTCAGGAAAGGCTAGACTGGCGAGAGGTCATTGGCGTCCCCTTGTTAGCAGTGTGGTCTGAGCATCTCCCTGTGTTGCTAAGCAATAGATGTTGTTTCCCCGAAAGCTCTCCCCATTCTGGTGCCTTGAGTTGGGATGCAGGCACATGGGCCAAAGGGTATTGGGTGTGAATCCTCAGGGAGAAACTCTGCAGCACCACCTTTGTTATGAAATCATATCAATTCAGAATATTTGATTCTGATCTGCCCTGGTGATAGCCAAGGTCTGCATCTCTTTTGACAGTGGGGAAGGTCTCTTGCTTTGATTTCAATGCTAAAAGAAAAGGAAATTCTCCCATCTATGTCCCAGTCTGGGGACTGTTCATGTCCCAGTCTGGGGACTGTTCATGTGACTCTACTTGTCACATGCAGAAAGAAAGCCATTTGATATGACTTTAACTGTCATGGATCCATCTGTGGAATCCTGGGATATGTAGTTCAGTGAGGTATTCAGCCTGGTCTCTCAGAGGGCTCTGGTGCCTCACCAAACTACAAATCCCAGAATTCCACAGGATAGCATCATAGCAGTTAAAGTGGCATCAAGCTTGTTTATTTCTGCTGAGTGGATGCACCCAATGTGACACGTAGCCTTACATTTCCATGAAGCTTTTGCCATCACCTCCTCCTTACACCTTAGGGCCATGCTACAGTAAAAGTACAGCATATTTCTGAGCCTCAGTTTTCTACCTCTTGCCATTTTCTCTCTCAGATTTGTCCCAACCTTGTGCAAAAGGGGAGGGCTTATTAGGATCAGTGCAGCCCCCCCCCATTTAATACTCCTTGTAAGGAGAGAGAATGGTTTAGAAAAATAATGGTGGTGTTGGGTGGGTGTAAGTTTCTATCTGTAATGGGCCGTGCATGTTTACACTAGTGTAAGGAAAAAGAAATGCAGCGCAAGCTGTATGCTCTGTGTTAACACTACAGTCTTAGGCTGTAACCCTACACACACTTACAAAACTCTTTCAAGAGTGTCAGTCTTACTCCTGAGTATAAACATACATATAATTTCTTTTTGATGCACCGAATCTATTCATCCATTTGCTGGCACAGCTATGGACTGATCTATAAAACATTTATATCCTGACTCTTAATCAGAGACATTCCCATGAGGGCTGACAAATATAAACAGATAAAACCATAAAATGTCAGCAGTCACCAAACCACCACCCAGAACCACAGTCCAGAACAGGAACAACAGCCTCAGGTCATGTTAAAGACCCAGGAGAAAAGGAGTGTTATCATCCTACTGACCACTATTCAAATCCCCCTGAAGACAATCTGGAAAAAGGATAGAGGAAAGTGTGTGGTGTGTGTGGGTTGTTTTTTTTTAAAGGTAAGGCACTACAACCAAAAAGACTGACAATGTACTTTGAAGTAAGACCTGCCAATCTTACTAGAAATGAAAATAGGATGGTAGTGATGTTCACTCTTTAGGTCACATGTGAACTAAGGCTGTTTTTGGACCAGTCTACATGTGTTTATATGCAAAACTGGTGTGGATTTTCACACCTTTGAATCAAATCCAATTGTCTTCACTTCATTTCCACCTGTTCACATCTATGCAATTTCTGTTGGCACCACACAGCAACATTATTAGTTTTGGCAATCAATGGATATACACACACATGCTTCCATTGTCGTCTATCTCTCCTCCTCCCCATTCCCAACAGGTCTGGATCCCTTAGGTTGTTCTATGCTACAAAGTTTCCTGAACACAGGAGCTTAATTTATCTCTCCTCCACCCCACACTTGAAATCTGGAAGAACTGAGGTAGGCTTTTAATATCATTAGCCCTCCCTTCTCCAGCGCAGTGGATGGGAGGAGAAAGAGTGAGTAACTGGGTGAGAAGAGTGTAGGGAAATGACTCTGGGGAGAGCTCCAGTTCCCTCTGTACCAAAGGGAGAGAGGGAGGACCATTTGCATATTTCTTCCAAGGAACCTTTAACTATTTAAATGTCCATCATCTTTGGGAATGCGGGGGGTGGGGGTGGAAATTGAATACCAGTTTCAAATAGCCAGTTCCAGTCTGAAAAGTTAATTTAAAATGGTGTAAAATGCCAATGAGAATAGGCAAAAACCAAAGAAATCTGTTAGCAGTAAATCCCATCTCCTACCCATCCGCTGCCCTCTGCCATGCAAAGGCATTTGAAGAGGACCTCCAGATACTACAGTATGAAGTTTGCTTCCTTTTTCTTTGGAATCTAAGGATTTTTTCATCCCTCCACCTCAAAGAATTGAGCAAATACGTTTAAATGATGTATGGCTGGTTCACGTTCTACTTGTATTCTACCAGGATAATTTTCACCATATACAGTAACTGGCCTTTTGTCACCCTTAACACCTCCCAAACTTTTCAGTCTCCCAATTATTTGACTTTTTAAAAGTGTATTCACTGTCTTAGACATTCCCAGGTAGTTGGAATTTGCGGGGGCCTTCTCTGTTCAATATTTTAAAAATATCCATTATTCAAAACCAGAAAATGGACTCCCTGCTACTTCTGGTTTTGTTTTTTGGCCTTTGGAGCAGTGCATAAGCACCCACTCAAGATTCCTACAGACAGAAAATTGGCCCCTCAACCTGCTGCAGTTGCCCATACAAAGACTTACTCAATGTAACTTCTACTATAACATGTGATTTTAAAATGCGAATTAATAGACGAATACTATTTGCAGAACATGGACTCTTCATTGGCTATAGTGCAATTCCATCTTGAGTGTTCAAAATTGGTGCCTCTCTGCATCTCAGCTGTTAAGTGGCAACCCTGCCCCTGCCATCTTAGCTGTTCAGTCCATCAGTCCTGTGGGTGTGAGAAGTGAGGGACTAAAGTGAGGGGGAAGGAAAGAGGGGGAAGGAATATTTGCAAGCCAAGGCTGGGATTTTAAGCCTAGCAGGAGTGAATGAGGTGGATGGAAAGAGGGGTAGGGGGATCTGTAAGACAAAGATTAGATTTTAAGATGGAACAGGAGTAAGGGGGAAGAAGGAGAGGGCATATTTGCACAACATTTGACTGTTGCAGAAAGCCAAGGATTGTGTGCTAAGCATTATTAACTGTTTTAAAGGGTTTTTTTTTTTGGGGGGGGTGTCCCACCACTTTTCAAAGGGGGGCACCAGAGGCTTAAGGGCTATACTATGCCCATCATTGCAACAACAACAACAAAATCACTTATCATATTTTTCAATGGTAGGAGTCACCATTTATGCTTATGTGGCAAATAAAATAAATATCTTAGCTACCAGTAATATTTTGTTGAGATCTGCACCTAACTCTATTTTCCCCGTAAGTCATGTTATTTTTGGAGTGCCATTTTGTATAACACAGACTTTTTAAGGAACACAACTATCGCATTACAGAACGTGCTGTATGTACTTTGCAAAGAAAAACATTCATATCCCCTGTGACTTGGATGCAGATCCAGGAGATGTAACTTCAGCCTCTGCATGTCCAGTGATAATGGATACTTTTCAATTTATATAGCCTGAGGATGTGGACAGTGTTAAGCACTGCTGAATACTCCATCACTGTATTTTGGTGTCCTCATATTTTCCTGTCGTAAAACTGGAGGTAGCACGTTTTTTGAACAACTGATGACCTTTCATGAACACTAAGTCAGGTTCCCAGGAAAAAAGGAACATATCCCAAGGCATGTGGACATCCAGGTAAGCAAGTGCTCCAAATCTAAATATGTGAATTAAGTGCTTCTTCCTTCCCCCAAGTAAACTTCATTTCCTCTCAAAATTTGAGAGAAAAGATCTCCTTGCACTCAAAGCAGTAAGCTAATCTCTCTACCTATCCTCTGTTGTGTTCCCAGCCAAACTTTCCATCCACCCATCTGTTTTTGTCATCCTGAAGTGAAAGCCATTAACCAGTCTGGAATCCCATTGTCAATTCCTGGAGAAAGACATCCAGCTTGTTTACCAAATAGCCTGTCACTTGGGCCTAGTTTTAAGGTATAAATATAGTTCCAAAGCCTAACCTCTGAGCACACAGCTGACATACACCCCACACTCTGTGTATGTTCTCTGTGACCCTCAGACCTCCCAATTTGAGCCACTTCAAGTTTGTCTCATCAGACAGGTAACTCAAACCCCATTTATAACCTGTTATAAATTCTGCTATCCCTTTTCTATATTTCTGTGGTGCAGTACATACTGCCTGCAAAAGGCAGGCTGGGGCTACCTCTCTTTGCTGCGCAGCGTTACCACAGGAACCAAATGGCACGGTACTGCTGTGCAGCAAAAAAGGAGCACTTAGAAGCAGCTCCTGTTTGCTGCGCAGCTGCAACGCAGCAAAGTGACGTAGAATGGTGCAGTGGCATTGCAGCTGCGCAGCATCATTTGGACATTGTGCAGCTGTGATATCATCGATGTGTGCAACATGTGGGTGGGGCCACCCAGCTCCAGGAGATTCTGGGTGAGATGGATTATCTAAATCCATTTCAAGCTGGTTTTAGTTCTACCTTTGCAATGGAGAAAGCTTCAACCATGTTTGGAACTAGACAGGGGAAGTGTGTCCCTTTTGGTTCTGTTGGACCTTTCAGAGACTTTCTATACCATCAACAATGACATTGTTCTGAAGCTAGAGATGTAAAATTTCTTGAAATTTTGAAGCCATGGAACAACCCCCCCCCCCCTTTTTTTCCCCCCGGAAAAAAAATGGACATTTTTGGAAAAATTGAAAAAAATGCAACATTAGCACTATTTACAGATTGAAAGTCACTCTGTTACCTTAGAAACATAAAATATGATTATGCACAATTTGATTTGGCATAAAATTATCACAACTGATATATTAAAATACAGTGTATTCAAACAGTTATTACAAACAGAATTTACTTAAAAAAATTGTAACAAATGGAGTTCTCCTGAAATTTGGTTCTGCTAATTTATCTGGAGCAGGCAAAAAACCAAACCTTTCAACAACAACAACAACAACACAGAATAATTCAAAATTAGTAATAAATAAAAAAGTGTTTATATTTCCTCTCCACTGTATCAAATACACATAAACCACTTTAAAGGGATTGGCGTGTGTATGTGTGTGTAAAGGAGGAGGGATTAAGATTCAATTAATAGGCATGAAATGTAATCAGATTCATTTTCCAAGCTCTGGACTGCATCTGCATTGCAGAAATATTCCAGTCTGACACCACTTTAACTGTTTTGGCTCAATGCTAGGGAATCCTGGAAATTGTAGTCTGTTGTGGCACCAGAAGTGTCTTGACACAGAAGGCTAAATGTCTCATAAAACAATTCCCAGAATTCCATTGCATTGAGCCACGGCAGTTAAAGTGGTGTCAAACTGCATTATTTCTGCAGTATGGATGCAGTCCTGGTTATCAGTATCATTTTCAGTCTCTGCTTCTGCTTTGTTATGTTTGTCATCATCACAGTTATCATGGACTTCTCAAAACCAAAGGTGTACCCAGATTAAAAGAAGCTTCTCTACCCTTTCACATGTCAATTTATTTCTTGATTTAGGGCCCTATCACATGGGGTTAAAAGAGCAGTTTACCTTTCCAGAATTCAGTGCTAATTCGGGAGGTAGCCGGTTCTTATCACACATAAATTGCTGCCAAATGTCACCTGGGTCTGTCCCAGATGCAGCCTGGGTCATCTAAGCTGCTTCTGGGGCCACTTTTCAAAAATGAAAGCTTCCAAATTCTAAAAATGGCTGCTGAAGCAGCTTAGACAACCTGGGCTACATCCAGGACAGCCCTGGGTAGTGATTCGGCGGCGATTTATGTGTGATAGGAAATAGATGCTTCCCGAATTAGCACTGAATTTGGGAAAGGTAAGCCGCAATAGGGTCCTTAGTGTGACTATTTAAGAACACAGACCAGATTCTTTCAGTACCCGGTAAAGGAAGAAATGCATCTTGTTCTTGCATTGGAGAATTCAGTTTGTAACCTAGGGCTTCTTTGTCCTCATTCAGTGCACAGAAATTAGAATAATCTGATGCTATATGTATTTTTTAGAAATGATTTGGAGAATAGATGAACACCTTGTCTTAAAAATTTTATTCATCATACTAAAATAAAACATTCCATAACTGGTCTTCTTCCTTTTTTCAATTTTTCAATTTTTTCTTTTTTCTTTTTCTTTTTCTTTTTTCTTTTGGGAAAAACAAAATAGTTTCAGGAAAAAACCCTAGAAAAAACGTCCCCCCCCCCCAATTTTTCCAGTTTTTCTCTGAGCCTTCCCATCTCTATTCTGAACTACCTTGCTGGAATGAGATTTGGTGAGATTGTTTTACAGTAGCTCCATTCCTTCCTGGATGGTGGAAACCAGAAATTAGTGCTGGGAGATTTCTGCTTGATCCCTTGTCTTTTGACCTATGGGATCCACAGGCTTTGGCTTTGTCCACCACACTATTTAACATACACATAAGACTTCTGGGAGAGGTCACCTCAAATTTTAGGGTCTAGTGCCATCAGGATGCTGATGACACACAGCTTTATTACTCCTTTCTACCTCAATCCAAGGATGCTCTCTCAGTTCTAAATCGGTGCCTGTCATTGATAATAGATTGGATGAGGATGAACAAATTGAGACTTCATCTAACTGTCCCCTGGTCAGTTAAAAGACAGGAATATGCTGAAAATACAAGTTTGTAGCATGGGTGTGGGCCCTCACCATGTCACAGAGGTAATGTTACCAAAGGACAGGCCCTGCTGAGGATGTTAAGCATAAAATATTAAGCATCAACCAGAGCTGGACACCCTTCAGTTTAAAAACAAAACACACCATTAGATCTGACAAAAAAAGAATACACACATGCACATACACACATGCAGATACACATATTTTTTTTCAAGGTAGTATTCTCATTCAGAGATTCCTCCCCCTCTCCCTAAGGGCCACAGAAGAAGGGCCAAGGCTTTAGCTCTAGGAATAGTGATCTGCTGAGACTTACTGCTAGGTGCAGTTTTGTTGGGATTCTGTCCTCCCTGATCTACTAGGTCCTAGCCTCACTTTTCCTGCTGTGATACTGGCCCCAATGAGCCAGCCAGTGCCTTAAAATAAAATTTAACAATTGGCATGCTTAATTAAGTTCCTTTGTATTACTACTACTAGTAGTAGTATGTCCCAAGTAAAATAATGAGATACATTAATAATAGAACTAGTGTAATATCAAGTGAATTACTGATAGCAATGAATGAAAAATTCAGCAACAGCAAGAAAAAAATAATCCTTGTAAGGTTCTTTAAAGGAGAATGCCCAGGGATGGTTGACTAATGTCTAGCTTTGGCCATATAAAGCATATTTTTATCAGACTTTCTAAAGCCACGTTTGATGTTCCATTAGCAGCATGCAGTAGGCCCCTGTGTCCTCTGCATTACACTAATTGTTTAAGCATGACAGGTTATTACTTCAGTCAGAGGGATAATGTAGGTTGGAAAAAGTAGGGCACAAACACAATTTTCTACTTCTCAAGAAGCAATTATAAATAGATGAGAAGCCATAAAAATATTACACGTGGGAACTGATCTTCAGTGCCAATGAAACGGATGCTGCGGAAGTAAAACAAAGAGCAAGACAGGCCCGGAGTTGACAAATTGCAACTGGCGATTGCAATTAGCAATGGTATTCAGCAGGAAAATGGACTAGCACACAACCAAATCAGGAAGGAGTCTTGCTAGACGTTGGCCACATGCAATAGCTTTCCCCCCGCTATCAGAGAAACTGCCATCACACCAAATCTCTGAAAAATTATTTCCCCACTCACTGTCAAAAAGCCAAAGTTCTATTTTACAAGACAGAAATTGTTTTTGAGACTCTTTTCAAGCCTAGAGTCATCCTGTCCACACACAACACCCACAGGAAACTGCAAGGAACCCAAGAACAAAACAGGGGCTGCTGCCTATGACTGCAATGGAACAAACACAAACACACATACTCCTTTCTTTTTAATTGTGTTGTGCCAATCAGTCCCAAGCAACCACCTGCCATTATTTCTGAGTGCCCATATCTTTTAAATAAATAAATATAACATTTGGAATTATATTACCATTTAAAACATAAGTACAGTCGTCCCGCTGTATCCACTGATTCAACCATCCATGTCCTGAACACACACACACACACACCAAAAGGCAAACTTACCATTTTATATAAAGGACACCATTGTATTTAATGGGACTTGAGTATCTATGAATTTTGGTATCCACGGGGAAGTCCTGAAACCAAACCTAAGGGCCTACTGAATCATGTTTCCTTATCTGAATACAACAGCCAAGATCCTGGACATAGCATAAGGCATAAGGTTCTGCCCAGGTGGAACTATGTCCTGCTTTCTCTCTCCTCCCCTGCAGGACTCCCACAAGACTCAGCTTGCTCCTATGACTCCCCTACAGCCAGTGGAGAGTAGCTGGGACAGCAGAGGTGCCTCTGGTTATTTACCTGTAGACAGGTGCACCATAATGCAATCATTGTGAAGTCTAGAGCAGTGGTTCCCAAACTTTGGTCTCCAGATTGTTAAGAAGGATCTGATGAGGAGAATTCCTTAATTTAGCTCAAATTGCTGAGAGGGAGGGTCCTAACAACACCCTCGTGAGACCGTGTCCCATAGTGTATACCGGAAGACCAAATGATCCCTTAAGAGATGACACTGAGACAGGCTGCTCCAATTAAGTCTAAATATTTATTAAAAGGGGAAACAAACACACAGCAAAGGACACACGCATCCATGCATACATTCAGTTCTCAATGGAAGTAAAGGAGGGAAATTCAGGAGACAGTTGAGAGAGGCAAATCTACGGGAAATACTTACTTCCAAAGGCTCCTCCTGGAATCCGACGTAGATGGTGGAAGGACACAGCCGCCGAAATGTGGGGGAAAATGGCCAAGGGAGTTAAAATCAGAGTCTGGTCTGACGTGAAGCCAGGCAGTATTCTGACTATAGCATACCGAGATGAACCAATCTAAAGTTTATATAGGCAAATTCTAGCCTCTAGCGATGAGTTTAATGGCTTAGCTGCAGCCGAGACAAAGGATGTAAAAACCTGGGCTTTTGTTAAGCCAAGGTAAAGAATAGTCTAGCCAATGCACTTGAATCTGAACTCAATCAAGGAAGGCAAATAGATGAATGGGTGGCCATTGATTTAATCACTGAGCCATTAAGTGTGAGGCTGGGGAAAAAAGCAAGTATTTAGCTGGGTTTTGGAGGTGATGGTTTTTCTTGGTAGTGCCCCTAGGAGGTCAGCTTGGGGTCAAAGTGAATTCCATACACACTCCAAAATTTAATAAATCTATATGCTCTAACAAGATGTTTTGGACTTCAGCTCTCATAATTCTTGACTGTTGGCCAAGATAACTGGAGCTTCTGGGATCTGAAAGCCAAACGTTGAGAACCACTGTTCTAGAGAATGCCTTTGTTTTTGTTACCTGGTAATAGGCAAAAGAAACATAGTGAATTTCTCCTTTCACCATGACCACCCCCCCCCACAAAAAAAGACTTATGCCAACCAATAGCTCAAACCCAGTAGCTAATCCTAATTAAAGTAGATCTGTTTGAATCAGTGGGTTTTACAACAGTGTTGATTTATCAATTAGGACTTCAATTAGTTGGTCTTGTCCATGTGGGACTACCAAATGGATTTAGATCAGACAACAATGTAAAACCTAAAGGCAGAAAATTAAGGCAAATTGGGGGATGGATGTGTGTGCAATTGATTCAGTTTGGGCAGAGGCATCTTATGTGTAGTTCATATGTAGGGGAGAATGATCAGACAGGAAAGAAAGTGGGAGCAGGTTCCCCCCTTTTTTTTCTGCTGCAGAATAGTGTTTTAAAAATGGAACCCCTCCCCTTTTTGCTATGGGTGGCTGATGGTTTCCAAATCAGTGGGCCAGTGAATGTATTCTGGGTTTCACTCTGAATTTTAAAGGTAGTGATTGCTACCAGCAAATAACTTCAGCACCTTGTATAGTTTCTTTAAAGTTAGATTATAATCAGAAGCAGATTCACTGTCCCACTGTTGTGGAAATCCCCAGCTACCTCTGTCCTGTTGGTTTCATAGAAAAGACCACAGGTGCCATCCAATCCAACCTCCTTCTGCAGGAAGATAGAGTCAAAGGACTCCGGACAGATGGCCATCTGTTTAAAAACCTTCAAAGACTCCATTAGACTCAGAGGCAGCAAATTCCACTGTCAAACAGCTTTTACCATCAGGCTGTTCATCCTAATGTTTAAGAGGAATCTCTTTCAAAAGGAGGGAATTTTTCCATACCTCCAGGCTGCTTGGGAAAGATTCAGATCAGGCCCATCTCAACAGCTCCATGGGGAGAATAAACTATTGGTAGCTTTCTCCCCATGGAGCTCCCTATATGTGCAGCTACAAGCATCTCTTCCAGATCCTAACAGGCTCTTGCTCCATCGTATCAATATCATAGGTTTATGATTACACTATACATTGTCCCTGAGCCAAGGATGCTCTGAAGAGCACTTCCACGTTAGTTGGAGGGACCTGTGAGTATAATAATGTGGAAAACATTTTTAAAAGCATAAGTGTTCCCATACGTGCTGAAATGGACTAATGTGCTGGTAATGCCAGACAGAAACAATAACAAATATATTAAGCAAAAGACTGGCAACCCCCGTGCTTTCTTTTGTGTGCTTCATTAAGTTTATGCCAGAAGAAACTGGAGCCAAATGTTAATATTTTGAATCAAAATTGTCGCTTTGGCTCCAGTTTGGATGAGGCTGTAATATAACAACCATATCAGTTGCTTATTAATGTTTAGCTGTGGATGTTCAGGAAGAATGTTAGTAGTTACTTTTAGAAAAATAACTTTGTGTTCAGTGCTGAGACTTTGGATCTAGATGTCGTGTCAGCTAAAAATCCAGGACACCAGCTGGGTATGGTCTGGGAGAATGCCAAAAAACTAGTGTGTGTATGTGTGTGTGTGTGTGTGAGAGAGAGAGAGAGAGAGAGAGGAGGAGGAGGAGGAGGAGGAGGAGGAGGAGGAGAGTGTGTGACTTCAGAAACAGGTGCTCATCTGAAAACACATTTTTAGTTATAGGAAGTGTAAGAAACTGACTTGTCCATCTAGCAAAATACTCTCAAATCTAACTGGCAGGAGCTCTTCAGGGTTCCAGGCAGGATTCTTTCCTAGCTCTTTTCAGAGGTCCTTGGTATTGCCTGCTGGCAGCCTTTCACCCAAGTATAAACTAGACCCAGCCATACTTTGTTTCCAGATTCACTGTGTCCATATGGTTCACGGCAGACTTTTAAAATTCTTTTTAATGTTCATGATTTGGGCACAGCTGAGCTGTGCAAGACATACCCTACAAGTGTCCTGACCTGGCAGGTATGGTCCCAGTTAATCCTCTGTCATCCCATTTTTTTCATCTGCTTTTAAAAATGTCCCAGTTTCTTCCTCATCCTCACTTTCCCCCTTTGTCCTCAGTGTATTCAGTTGCTGCAAACTGAGTTCAAAGTGCAAAAGTAGTTTGCACTCAAATAGAGGAGAGGAGTGTTGCACTTCCCAGCAGGCTCAGTCAAAAGCAAACTGGTGTATACTCTCCTAGCTTGTCTCTTCTTCCTCATTAATAAACTTTGCTATCACCATATTCTAATGTTGTTTGGCCCATATGTCCCAGTTCTCATCTATGAAATGTTGGAGGGTATGACAAGACAGAATATAAGGATGGAGGACATAGAATATGTACTTAGGACTTAGCTTGAGCTTAGTTCAAGCTCACTTTGCAGTATATTCTGTGGCTTGGAAGCAGTGATTCCATATCCCACATCTTTGGTTGAAGGGCACAATGAAGGAGTTTTGTACATGTTCAAAGGCATTTCACATATGTCACAGCAGACCTCTAGCACTGAAACTAGGCCTGGCACTTGAATCCTGGCAAACTGTAGTGTCATCTTAAATCTGCTTTGCAGGAGGACTTCCTGGTTTGGAAATATCTGCTTAGCAATGCTATACACTTAGGCTCTCCTTACGGGATATCAAATGTGGCAGCAATAATGTTGATGCATCCCTTGGTGAAGTGGAAGCAAAACTGAATTTTTACTTGGGCTATTTGTAAGAAATGTTGTTTCATGGGATATTTTCAAACTTCTTTTATATTGATTTTAGTAACAAGAAAGAATACAGGTGATATGAGGCTTATGCTAAAGCCCAGAGGAGGTCTATGGAAGACGTAGGAATGAGGCCCATAGCACTTTGCTTTAACAGTAAGACAGGGCTTTCTCAACTGGTTTGTATGAATCTTGTTGATAATGCCCCCAAATAATCTCTGGATGGCCTTTGTGGCCATTATGGACTTGCTCCAGAGGCTTTGGAAGTCAATGGGAAGAATCTCATAGATTCTTAATGGCTTTTTGAATCCAGTCTCTTGAAACCATCTCATAATACAAGAAAGGAAAACAACGCCTCATACCCCCATCCCAAAGAGCCCATGAGCATCTATCATCAAAATATGAAACACTGGCTTTAGAAATGTGTTTTTACTCAGCTTATATCAATGTATTAGCTTAGCCTTTTTCATATTGTATGTTCTTACCCATGTCTTTTTCTCTTTTTTCCCCTTTCCCATTCTTTTCTTTTCTTTGTAATCATACTTGGAAAACGCTATTAAAAAATTTAATGACTCAAATACTGGAAGGTGAGGATTAAAGATTGTACAATACAGTAGCCATGATATGACTGATTAGGAAAGAAGGAGAGGGAGAACGACAGGGAGTGAAGACTTGCAAAAATGATGAATGTTAAAAAGAAAGCGAGGGAGGTAGGGGCAGGAAAGTTTTTCAAAATTTCAAGGAATGAATGAAAGAAACAGAGAACGTGGTATACTTTTGGTTCCATTTTTAAGTAGGTATCCCTGTACAAATTTAATGGATAGAAAGTTTCAATAAGAAGAGCTGTATTGTCATTAAGGAGATACAAGCTCACTGTAGATCAGTGAGGGGTGACACCACTGCCCTCAGATATCTGCCTTTGGGCAGAAACAGGCTGTGGTATTCACATGTGTCCCTTTAAAATGCTGAAGAGATGGTGTGAGTGGGGTAAGGCTTAGTGGGAGAGGAAAGGAAAAGCCCCAGTTTTTACATTTTAAAATGTTAATTTTTAATTTTTTAAAATTAATTTTTAATTCTTTTTTTAAAAAATCAAATTTTAACCAAATTTTCACTTCAACCACATGAAACTATATGTATATGTAAATACATTTAGGCTGTTCATCTGATATTGTAATTAAAAGTTATACTTTTAGTTTTTGCTAGTTGTTTATGTCACAACTCTTACCATTACATTCAGTGTTATATGGGAATTATGCTTGAGTAACATTTGTACAAAAAGGATTCTATATTGTGTGGTACAGGAGGAGGTCAATAGATACAACACCATGAATTTCTGCACTGGGTGACACCAAACCTAGTGACGCAACTGCTGTAGACTGTATCACTTGCTTGACAAACAATGGCGCAGTTTTCCTTTTTGGACAGCATTTTTTTAATTGGTTTATTCTTATACTTGATTTATTCTTATTCTTATGTTTATTTACCACTAAAAGTAATAGCTTCCCTCCTCCTCATTTTGCTGAAACATTTGCTCCCACAAAACTGTTTCAGTTTCTGTTTCTTCCAGAAATACAATCCTATGATACTGTCTATGGCTATCGATGAATAATAGCAAATGAAGACAAAGGAGGATACAAATTTGTGTTTAATTTGAATACATTTATTGTGTGTGTGTGTGTGTGTGTGTGTATACACAAATTTTGAAGTAACAGCTATACTTTAAATGGAAGCACTAGATAACAGTAAACAAAATTGTTGGCTCTTCATTCACTTCTTCTATTGTCCAGGTGCTGAGTGAGGCAAAATGGATAGATAATACAGCAAACTGCCTCTTTCTTAATGAGGAAAACCTTCCTTTCCATCTCTGTTTTAGGGTTTCTGTTTTGTTTTTCTTTTCTTTTGTTTTCCTTTCAGTCAGTTATTCTTGCTTTACTATATTTTGATGCTACCCAATTTGATATACTCTTCATTTCCAATGTTACATTTTAGATGCACAACTGAGATGTGTAAACATGAAAATGAAAAGTGTGGGTGTCAGTGGCATCCCTAAGGTTGGTGTCACAAGTGCGGTAACTCATGGTGTCCCCACACACACACACCATGCTGCATTTTGCACTAGCTGCAGGGTTTTTTGATTCATAAAATGCATACCTGGCACCGGTTGGGTGCTGCCCTTTGCACTAGCTGCAGTTTCCAAATACCTCTCAATTAGGGTTGCCATAATTCTCTACTATAAACGGGGACAAAATGTAGGACAAAATTTAGACCAAAATATAGGACATTTAAGAAAAATGGAAGACCTTAAATGTCCTACATTTTGGGCTAAATTTTATCCTACAATTGTCCTATATTTTGGTCTAAATTTTGTCCTACATTTTGTCCCGGTTTATAGTAGAGAATTATGGCAACCCTCCTCTCAATGGCAATCCTACACGGAGTGCATTACAGCAATCTAAATGAGAGGTATTTAAGGCATGGACCACTGTGGCCAGATCTGCCTTACCCAACAAAGGGCACAGCCAGTGCACCAGCTGGAGCTGGGGAACTCACCACTAGCCAGAAGCAACCTGACTTTTCAGGCGCAGTGCTGGGTTCAACAGCATCCTCAAGCTACGAACCTGATCTTTCAGAGGGAGAGCAACACCAACCAGAAGAGGCTGTGATACAGTTCAGGTTGGTTTTCCTACTAACCAGTAGCACTTCCATCTTGTCTGGAGTAAGCCTCAATCTATTCACTGTTAGGCATAGTGCATTTTTCTGAATTTTGGTGTGTGTGGTATTCCACATGACCTCAGAGGGACCCTGCCAGGCTGGCTGTCATTATCCCCAAAGTGGTGAGAAATGTAGGCACTAAACTCGGATGAGATCAGCCTGATGAGACCTCTTGAGAACAATACTCTCAGACTAGCCCAACAGGTAGTTTGGGAGTTGCTAATGGAATCACCATCACCTCCAATAATCAGAAGAATGGGCGACAATTGTCTAGATGTCTCACCTGATGAGCCGGCTATTCACTTAACTCCCTTCCCATTTCCCTTGATTATTGTCAGACCAGATTACCTCACCCCAGACAATTTTAACACTTTTGCCCAGCAGCTAGTTTTCACCCTTAAAAAACCCTGGAAAGTTCCCCTCAGTGTGCTAGCTTAGATTTTATGGGGACTCTACATCACTGTGATCTCTGGTCCAGCTCCAGCACTTCCGTTCAGCTCCAGCACTTCTGTTCAGAATGGCTGTGCCTCACTCTATTTCACCCCATTGGACCCCAGAAGCAAACTTCATTGATAGTAAGTAACACCCATAGTGCTGCCTCAAACCTTTTCCCAAAGCTAACCTCTTATTTCTTGAGCCTTGCATGAATAAATGTGTGATAGTGAATTGCTGTGTGATTTTCCCTTTTAAATAAAATATACTTAATTGGAGATGCCTGTCTCTGCATCATTTCTTAGATCTCTCGGTCCCTTGGTATACAGATGGGAAATGGTTTCGTAAGGTCCTTGTAGCCGACTCCCTCTAAATTTTGAGCTAAATAAAAATTTCCCTACATAGATTTTGGCTACATCAGCTACATCCAGTCTTTTACAGCATCCAGGCAATGATTCAGTACTACCACAGCCTTCTTGTTATCAGTTATAAAGTAGAGTTAGAGCTGAGCATCATCAGCATACTGATGATACCTGACCCCAAAGCTCTAGATGACCTCTCCTAGCAGCTTCATGTAGATATTGAAAAGCATAGGGGCACTCCTGTGGAACAACAGTTCCCAGCACTAGCCTCTGGGAAAATTCAGCCAAGAAAGGTTGGTACCACTGCAAAGCAATGCCGCCAAGTCCCATATCAGCCAAACAACCCAAAAGGATACCATGGTTGATTGTATCAAATGTTGCTGAAAAATCCAGAAGGACCAATAGTTGGACACTCCCCCTGTCCAACTCCCAGTGTAGAGCATCCATCAAGGAAACCAAAGCTGTTTCTGTCCCATATCCAGGTCTGATCCCAGATTGGAATGGGTCCAGGTAGTCCATTTCATGCAACAGCCTAAAGTTGTGTTGCCATCACTTGCTCTAGGACCTTCCTTAGGAGAGATTAGAGACTAGCTGCTAGGGAAGTGGAGTAGCATGAAGGTTTTTTTTTCCAACAAAGGTCTTACAATTGCTTCTTTTAGAGAAGTTGGAACATAGTCCTCTTTCAAAGAAGCATTTACAGCTCCCACCACCCAATTGGCCAGTCTTCCTCTGGCAGCTTTAATCAGTCAGGATGGACATGGGTCTAACAGGCAAGTGGTTGGCCTTACCTCTCCAAACAACATGTTCACATCATCATGTTGAACAACCTGAAAGGCATCCATCAAAATCAGACAATTACGTGCCTCAGTTACCCAGACTCTACTTTCAATGTGGAGTCCAAGTCAGAATGAATCTGAGCAATTTGAAAAGTATTTAGCAAATTCATCATTGCACTTCTCTGAGGATTCCTACTAGGCAGTCTGAGGTCTAGAATGTAATAGCCCTTTTTACTACCCATAACAGCTGTGATGGACAACAATGAGCTGATGTAAGAGAGGCAGCAAAGAATAATTTGCTGCTCACACTGCTGCAAAGTACGTTCTAAAATGGGCCTTAACCCATACTTGATCGGATTCATCCCGAGTCTTTCTCTGTCATTGATCTAGTTCATCTACACTGCACTCAAGTAAAGGATGCTTGGGAGCAGCTGTGTAAATTTCCCAGATCATTTCCCTATTCCACAGATCAACCAGGGTATCAACAGACTCTGAAATAGACTCTAGCAGCTGAAAACCCACACCCCCAGAACATTCAGGAATCCTTCTGGATCCATTAGTCTCTGGAGGCAGACCATTTTATTGGGTACATTGCACCTGCAGAGGTTAGGAATACTAGCAATTCTAAACTCCATCAGGTAGTGGTCTATCCATGACAACAGGATTCTTTCAAACTCCTCTAATCACAGATAACCATCATCCTGATCAGCAAAACCAGATTGTGATGGGACCTTTTTAAAGATCTAGGTTGTTTTCACCTTCCAACTTCAGAAGGTTCCCTGTCACTAACAACTGACTGCTTTTATGCTTTTAACACTATCCTTAAGTATACAGTCAGCCCTCTGTATCGATGGATTACTTATCATCAGATTCAAGCATCCATGGCTTGAATATATAATATAATATAATATAATATAATATAATATATTCCAGAAAGCAAATCTTGATTTTGCTATTTTATGTATGGGACACCATTTTACTCTGTCATTGTATTTAATGGGACTTGAGCATCCATGGATTTTTGGTATCCACAGGGGGTCCTGGGAACCAAACACTAGCAGATACCAAGGACTCACTGTGTAAAGGCTAGGGTACCAAGTGTCTAAATAAACCAGTTTTCAATATTTTACGTACTGTGTATTTTCTTCTTTACAGTTTATAGTAATCAATCCAGTCAGAGTCAACCACTGTAAAACAAATAGTAACCTTAATTGAGAAACATACAGAAGTAAAATATCTTGTGTGAGTTAACTTCAAGCTCAGGATGGTTACATTATAAATCAAACACTTGGCTGGCTTTTAGGCACTCTTTATCCTACACTCCTGTCTCTTAGTAGAACCACTAACCAGATATTCAGCTAGACTAGACTGGACCAACTGAACTCTGCATTTTAAATTTCCCCCTCTTACCAGGAATCCTTTCCCATCAAACACAGCTGGGCTGGGTTTCACTCCTGTGCCATCTGTTCCTGGCAACCAGCTATCAGGTCACTCTTCACCTCAACCCAGCCAGCTTCTAAAGGCACTTCATCACAGGCCTGCTACATGTGTTGGGCAGTCCATATATTATTTGGGACTGCTCCATGGTTGTCACAGAAGCCATGAAATCCTGAGCTGGTCCTGATGAGGGTGCCTTGGCATGGATGTCAAAACCTCCCAGCACAATAGGTTAACGGGAGATGAACACCACCTCTGAGATCAACTCCACCTGTTCTAGTAGGCAGACAGTTGGGCAGCGGGGTGGATGGGACAACCACAAGATCTCCATCCCTCGTTGCCCTATTGCCAGTGTTTACACTCAAATCTTGGAGGCTGTTGGACAAGGTACCTCAACAGAGGAATGGACTCACGATAGATCCTCCCCACCCATCAGATCTTGTCTGCTGCTACACCCAGAAACCTGGTGGGCATAACTGGGTGAAGTTGACACCTCCTCTTCAGTTAACTGTTCAGTTTTACAGATATAATACCTGGTTTCAGCAGAATGGATCCTTTATTATTTTTAGTATTGGAATGGAGAGGGATCAGTAATGGAGAATGTTAAACTCATAAGCCTTTAATGCAACTCATTTCACTTGGACTATTCTTGAGTAAATGGTTTTCCACTTTTGACCTCAATACTATAATTTCCTCAGGTCTGGAGGAGTAATAAAAAGCATGAAGCATTTTTTATTTTAAAACAAAAAGAACTAAGCTTTGGGTGAATCACTGGGTGGGAACTATAAAATGTGCTGGCTTTTTAAAAGTCTCTTTCACTTGATTAATAAATAATGCAATTATTTACATAAATGCAGAATTACATTAATGATAAAATTCCTGTTTAAGTCAATAAATTAAGTCCAAAATTAATTAAGTTGCTCCTTTTCATTAGGAAATGTTTAATTTAATTGATAGTTTAATTGATTATAATTAGTTAGTTCCTGGCACTGTCAATGCTCTGCCTTTTTCATGGTGAGTCAAACTGCTTGCCTTTAATCTCATACCTAAGTAACAAAAAGAAAAAGAACAACTGAGACAGTTGAGGTAGGATTGGGGAATGTGTTTTGTTGTCTAAAACAGCACAGACTCATTAAATAGACAAATTAACAAAAAGAAGATTAAGATAGGGTATTTAACAAAACAAAAGGAAATTACAAGAGCCTACCTCTTCTGAACAAATCTTGCCAATAAAACCCTATGATAGCTTCACATTAGGGTTACTATAAATTAGAAATTACTTGAAGGCACACAACAACATTTTATATAATCCCATCCTATGACTGGAATCTGTGATTGGAAAGTGCTGATAAGATTCTTCTCTCAGACTGCATGGTAGAGCTGTCAGTGAGAAAAGCCCAGCTGCTCTCCTCCTCCCTTTCTGAATTACATCACTTTGGTGCTTTCCCTATGTGGTCATGTAAGAGAAACACTCAGTTTTTCCTTCTGATTTTTGATGTCCAAATCTCTGCATCAACCCAAAGGGCTGAGCCCATTCTGCTCGGGAACTGAATTAGGTCATTCTGTTTCAACCTAGAGTTCATACAACTTGGTCTGAATCAGTGTGATTTGCTTCATTATTTGGGACTTAGCTAAATCAGTTGCATAGTCCTAGTAAATCATGTGATAAAACTGGCTTCTGTAACCATCCAAAATCTTTGGCAAAAAACACTTTACACACTTTGTTTGATGATAGTTGTGTTACTATTTACAGATGCACTGTGAGTATTCCTCAGTAAAGTGAGTTGCTTTGCTTTGAGTCTACCAATTAAAATGGTAAGTTTAATTTATCCATCTGGTCCTCCTCAACAGTGACACAGTGACAGTTGTATGAAACTATGATTATTATTTTTTTCTATACTTCCTATTTCCACTGAGTTCTGAGAACTCTTGAATCTAAGCAGGAAAAACGCAATTAATATTGCTGCTGTATTCACCAAAACCTCAACATGCCCTTCTGGTCTTTATAATTTTTCTTTCAACAAAATTAATCGCACCATTTAAGTAATTGTAATCTTGGAAACAATGTTTCCAAATGGCCTGAAAGGAATGTCAAGTAGCATGTATTAGTAAGTCATTCCACGGGAACTACAGGAACTTGCTTTGATTTAGTGACATTGCTTATGCTTAAAAGCTTTCAGCAAGGCCACACACATACAGTGACTGGTGATTTGGATAATTAGTAGAAATCGCTGAGCCCCATCTCTTTCCAAGGAGGTTAGTAGTGACATGCAATTAAAAATGAGCTGTAAAGGTAATATCTTGTAGATAAAGCAAAGGGAGTAGATCAAGTTGAGGGAAATCAACAAATAGCTTCTTAGAAAAGAAAGCCGAGATATGTGAGTAGCTTTGAATAGCTTTGGTTCACAAGACAGTTCAAACAGAATGCCATTTGATTCATTGGGATTCATTGCCCTTTTCTCATCACATTTGCCCACCACACCTGCCCACTTTGCTTGTTTTTCATGTCATCAATGTTTCAAAGGACAATCCCTTATTTGCAAGGCCATCAGAGGACAGTCCTCACTTTGAAGGTCAACCCAACTCACATTGGCTTAAACCTTCAGAAAGGAGAACCTTAAATTACACTAGTTATTTTCACATATGCATATGTAAATTGTGTGCACCTCTCTGTTCCCTCTCTGTTCCCTTTAAAACAGTATATGGGGCATAAAATGGCCACCATTGATGTCATTCAAGACACCAAGTAATAAATGTGGTATTAAACCCATATGATTGCCCTATATATATATATATATATATATATATATGATTCTATGAAATCCCATAAGAGCAGTATCACTCAATACACCAAAAACAATCCTATTTTTGCTGATTAAATCTTCTAAATGTGGCAAACATATACAGTGGACCCTTGTTATACACTGGGGTTTGGTTCCAAGATTCCCCCGTGGCATAACAAAATCTGTGGATGCTCAAGTCCCATTAAATATAATGATACAGCAAAATGGTGTCCCTTATAAAAAATGGAAAATTCAGATTTGATATTTGAAATTTATACTTTTTTTAACATTTTCAAACCATGGATGCTTTAATCTGTGTATAAAAAATCCGTGTATAAGAAGGGCTGACAGTATGCAAAATGCAGCAGCCATAATGTTGGTAGGATTTAGGTATTCAGATCATGTTATATCTATTCACTGCCATATTATATCTATTCACTGGGGCTCAGTGATTTCTACTAATTGTGCCTAAGGTCCAATTTAAGGTAATGCTATTTGTCCTCAAGAAGCTAAATGATTTGGGAGCAAGTTACCTCAATAGTTGCCTGAACTCATACTAGCTGCCTGAGATTTGAGATCAGTGTCTGAGGTCCTTCTCTTTATTGCACTAGCAAGAACTGTAAGATTGGCAAGTAGCAGGGACAGGCCTTTTCTGTGGTGGGTTCAATTTTTTTGGAATGGGGCAAGCGTCTACAAGCAGTTCCACACACCACAAATAACAATATCTAACAATTCATGACTCCCCACATGTGCTGCCATTTGAGACAATTGCTGCCTCATTCTACGTGAAGATAGACCTAGGCCTTTGTGTCTGGTTCAAATGAACGTAGGGATCCACTGTTCACTTGGCAGACCTAAAATACAAGATGAGTTCACCAGTGGGGTCGGACTCACTGTGGAGCTCTTCATGAAGGATCTGTTCATATGAAGTCCCCACCCCCACCCACGAAAAGAGTTCTAGGAAATGAAGTTGATATTTTTATCATTATGTTCATCTCTTGCTTAGATAGGCTTGTTGTTGCTTATGCTTTGCAACGTTATCAGATTATTTCTGTTCATGGTTGAAGTCTTTTTGGTACTCATCACATAACTCCCAAGGACACAAATACAAAGTGCATATAGTATATTAAGATTCTTTCATAGCCCTGTTGACCAAAAGCTGTTAACAATCAATAAGTATTAGTAATGCTTCAGGAACAGATGTTACATTTTTGAGACAGTCTCATCATCTCTGACTAACACATATAGGCTGCTTGACTAGCTCTCCCTTGAATCAGTGTCATGAAGGCTGTGCAGCTAGCATTGCTGAAAGGGGAAAGATTTCTTCTTAGCAAGGATTTCACCAGATTGGCAGACCATGCAAAGGTATCATTGGCGATAAGGAGACCAAAGACCTAGGAAAATGCTTTGTCCTGTAGCAAAATGTATTCCCCGAGCTGTTTCAAATGCCAGTTAGGAATAAAATGTGACCGAAGCAACAGAACATGACAAAACCCCTGCTATTTATATTCAGAACCAGGGAGTTGGGGGGGGGAAACCTTGAAAGACAGTTATCTTGATTCTTAAGATAAGTCAAAACAATTCGCACACTGCATTTC
>NC_056522.1:205732018-205742645 GCF_019175285.1 Sceloporus undulatus
ATTATTATTATTATTATTATTATTATTATTATTATTATTATTATTATTATTTGCATGATTACACCATGGCTTTGACTTTTTGCATAGTTGAATCAAAGAACCAAGTGCCTAGCCCCATAATGGCTCCTGCTGATCTGTGAGCCATACTGACAGAACCATTTTATGTGTTCTCTGGCAGACTATCAAGTTTAATCAAGGCATTGTTAAAAACTTTTGTAGAGATTATTCTCATAAGGAAAAGGGGGGAAATGTTTACATGTTTTCTATCCAAGACATCTCAGTGTCACTTTTAACATTATATCTTGCTTCAGCTTTCATATGGAGTACCTCAACTATGCCTAGGACTGCTGGTTAAGACTGCATCGTACCCCAAACCAACCAAGTTATTTTGAAAATAAAGGTCGAAAATCTTATAAGCATCTCTCCCCACCCCAACAATAAAAACACAATGTTAAATTAAATTTCTAAAAATTTCCTTCCTTTTTATGCCACCTACAGAGCCAGTGTAGTGTAGTGGTATAAGCATTGGACTATGACTCTGGAGAGCATGGTTTGAATCCCTGCTCAGCCATAGAAACCCACTGTGTGAACCTGAGCAAGACACCATAATATGTTTGCCTTAGGGTTGTCATGAGTCAGCAATGACTTGATGGCACACCACAACAAAAAATGTCCTACCTGAGGCAAGTGCCTCAGTCTACCTAGATATTTTGCCTTGCAACCCCACTTACTCCTTGCCAAAGTTGAAAGATTATGGGCGTTGCATTTCAAAAAACATCTGGATGCCCACTGTGTCCCAGCTTTCACTTACTGCAGCCGAGAACATACTGCAGTCAAGGAAAACCAGACTGGTGATGACTTCCCAGAGGACTTTCTCCATTACCGTTCCAAAAATCTGGAATGACCTGCCGGAAGAGACTTGCCAAATAATCTCCCTTGAGGCTTTCAAAAAGGCGATAAAAACAATTCTTTTCCAGCGGGCCTTCCCAGACTGACCTTTGTCCAAACTAGAACAAGTCTGATCCTCTGATTAAATCTCACCACTGTCACTATGTTAATTGGTTTTAATTTGTTATTGTGATCTATATTTATATATCGTTTTATTGTGGTCATTTTATTCAGGGAACAAGGGTGAGGGTTGGAGGGCATCGGGGTTGTGTTGTTTGATTATTTTGTATTGTATTAACCTCTGTTGTTATCTGCCTTGATCCTCAAAAGGGAAGAGGTGGGATATAAATAATAATAATTATTATTATTATTATTATTATTATTATTATTATTAATGGTAGAACTGGTGCTGGATATGCCACAGTCACCATAACTCTGAAGTCCATTTGCCAACTCTATTTCATTGTCTCATGGCTGGTGTGAACTTTTACCTGGTCAAATACAGTTCTGCCCTCCCAGACTGTCTGTAAAACAGGATAGAACTTTCAAATACACAAGCTGACCATTTTCATCACTAATACAATGTAGAGGTAACATGGTCACTAAAAATTCTAAAATATTATTTGGCAGTTGGAAAGAAGGCTCTTAATACAAGTGGAATCTACAATTTGTATTTGTAGTCCTATGATTTTCCAGTCTTTGCACTAGGGACAATTCTTATACCAGACTCTTTAAAACAACAACAACAACAACAACAACAACAGAAAATGCTTCATTTTGATAGTCTCACTGAACATCGTAACAAGTAACTCAGGCAATATCACGACTGTGGATTCTAACAGGGTTATTGTAAGTATGATCTCCCCTGCCTCCATGTTTTCCTTTTGAAAGGTCTATCAAAGTAAGTAAATTCTAGGGGGGGAGACAGGAATGGAGATTGTAAATGCATTTTACAAACCATATCTCTAACATATCTCAGACTAGGGAAACTGGTTAGACCAGAATAACTGAATGGCACACAGGATTTGAGGAGGAAGTGTGGCCTCTTTAGTTCATTGCAGGGCTAGATAGCAAATAAATTTCTAAATTGGCCAGGAAAAAAATAACTTGACCAACCAGTTTTCCTAGCCGGTGAGCTGATTTTAGAATGTTTTGAGGAAAGTCTGACTTTCCTGAGTGAAAGTCAACACAAAGGTTAGTGAATTTCCTTTTTGGGCTGCCTCTTCCAGAATTTCCCCCAGCATAAGCCTTAGTTGTACCTTCAGTGACATGGTTTGAAATATAGGGGTTTTTCCCCCAAATGTGTTCATCTTAATGCATCTAGAGGCCTCACTGTGATGGGCACCACTAGCAGTAATACCATGTTCCTCCATTTATCACGATCAACATGACTGTCAATAATAAGGATATTCTTATCCAGTTATTTCACACATAGTATCATATACTTCATTGCACAAGTGATTTTTAAAATACAGTCAACACTCTATATCCATGGATTCTTTATCCATGGATTCAAAAATCCACGGCTTAATATATACATATATATATATATATATATTCCCAAAAGCAAACCTTGATTTTGCCATTTTATACAAGGGACTCCATTTCAGTATGCCATTGTATTTAATGGGACCTGAGCATCCACAGATTTTCTTATCCACAGCGGAGGGTGTGTGTGTCCTGGAACTAAACTGCAGTAGATACCAAGGGCCCACTGTGTGTGCATGCGTGCGTGCGTGCTTGGACAACAAAGACCATTATTTGCATAGCAATAATCTAGTGTAGTTACACTGGAGGCACTTTTTACTCCACTGGCATTCAGTTGGATTTAGGCCAATAGGTTCATCAATAATAGTTTGGACAACTGTTTCAGTTTGGACTGCTATAATGCATTCTACATGGGACTGCTTTTGGAAAGTGTTTGGATACTTCAGTGAGTCCAAAATGCTGTGGCTAGAATGCTGACTGGAACCAATTACAGGGAGCATATAACTCCTTTGTTGAAACAGGTTCACTGGCTACCAGTTTGCTTCCAGGCACAATTCAAAGTGCTTGTAGTGACCTATAAAGCCCTATACAGCTTAGGTACAGACTATTTGGAAGACTGTATCTCCCCATATGAGCCCATCAGAGCTTTAAGATGAGCAGGGGAAGGCTTTCTCTGGGTCTTATCACCATCACAAGTGTAGTTGGTGAGGACATAAGAGAGAGGACCTTCTCACTGGTAAACATTCTTAATATACAGTACTATTTCTGGAAGGCATCTGGGAGTTCCACTCTGGGAGAAAGGTGGCATATAAATGAAATAAAGATGACATAAATTAATAATATATATAATAATTATCCTAATAATGAAAGATTCCTATTTGCATGTGAGTTTCTAAGAATGTCCATATTAACAAACTAAGAAGCCCAATTCTGAGCTTTATTCTGAAGGCCAAGGTGCGATGCTCCTATGAAGCAGGGGCTGCATGAATAAGTCCTGTGTTCTTCCTCGCTTTCTTTTTGAATACCTGAGTATCTGAATGGAGTTATAGCCCTCCTTCTGCTCTGTCTTTGGGCTCCCCCCCCAGGGAGAAAGTCCGCCAACAGAGCAGTGGGAAAGGGTGCACATTCACTCCTCCTGCACCAAAGGGGTGAGGGCCCAACTGGGAGTCACTCCTCTGTGGTGTCACCAGGAGAGATCTGCACCACCCAGTGATGTCACTGGTTACAGCACATGCTTGGACTGCACAACCTGTGTACAGAAATGAAGGAGCCAGGCTGTTGGGCTTGGCTCCGGCTTACTGTTTTCATAGAATCATAGAATCAGCGTTTATATGCTGTTTCATGAGACTTTATGTTTGTCCTCCCTCTGCTGACCTGAGGTGGATACAGCTAGGAGACAGTGACCTGGGAGGAGCAGCTTCTGTTGAGAGCATTCTCACGCTGACTTTGCTCTACAACCCAGTGCTAGAAGACCAGCACACAGGGCCAGCCCATCATTTTTATTTATCTATGATATTTATATGCCTCTCTATAACAAAAGGTTCTCAGGGTGGCTGACACAATAAAATGGGTTAATAAGAAATGTTGCCTGCTGGCAATAGGAAAGGGTAAGCCTTGGAATTTCAGTTTGTTCACAAGGATTTTTTTTTTGGGGGGGGGGGAGTGCATGTATTTAAATCCCCTTTTGTGGGGGCTGTGAAACAAACAAACAAACAAACAAAAAACGAGGCCTGGGAATGCCCTTTATAAAGTACAGTTCCTGATACTGGAAGTTTCTAGGAGCAGCAATTCTCTTTTTGGGGTTAAAAAATGTTGGAGCAGAAAAGACATCAGATGATGGGATGGGATTCAATGATCCTGGGCCACATTATTCCCACCACCCACTCTTGTTCTATTCCCTAATTTATTTCTGGCTTTGTACTCCAGAGGTTGACCGAAATACCCTCTTGGCATCAGATTCCACCTGATCTTGGAAGCTAAAAAGAGACAGCCCTGGTTAGTACTTGATGGGAGACTGACAAGGAATACCAGGTTCTGTAGGCTATAGCGGGATACAGATGGAAAGAAAGGGATGGCCAGATGCTGCCCCTTTCTGCCCCAGATGCAGGCCACAGCAAACAAATGCTGCGGCCTCCACAAGGCTTAAAAAGAACCCGCTCCAGGCGAGTTCTTTTTCCATCGCGCACGGGGTGCCATTAGCACCCTCACGCGTAATGATGACATCTGAGCGGCGCTGTGCTGTTTGGGTGGGTATGGATGGGTGCGTGCAACCATGGCACCTATGAGGCGATTATAGGGCTAGGCACATGCAGATACCCAGTCCTACCAAACCAAACCCTAAAATCACAAAGAGCCGGTCTGTACTGGACCTATATTTCAGAGGAGAGAACTGGCAAAACCACATTTAGGGATTCTTTGCTTAAGAAAACCCTATTAAACCCATGAGGTCACCAGACATCACAGGGCTACACAGAGATTTAGTACATTCTTAGTTTCATTAAAGTTACTTAGAATCTTGCTGTAGATTTGGCAGGTGTGAAATTCATACCCATCCAATGTTTTCCATTTTGACAACAACTTTTCAAAATTAACAAATGTCTTTTTTAAATTAAATTTTCTATATATATAAGTGTGTGTGTGTGTATGTGAAATCTAATTTAGGAAAAAGTGAAACTAACAGATTCATCTGTTCCTGGTTGGAGCTTTCACTGCGATTGAGAATTGTCATGGTGCTTGTCAATAAATTGCCAAACAGCTGAGGTGGGATGTGCTTCCTGTTTCTTTTCAAGAAAACTTGAAAAGGTTTGTATAAGTTGTAATGCCCTTTGAGTTTGCATATTTTTTAAAAAACAAAACAAATGGATATAATAAAAAAAAAACTCCCTCCATTGCTCAACCATTTTTGTTAGCAGGAGCTGAGATCAAACAATTCTTTTGGCTACATTTGCTTCCCCGATAGGAGCCATTTGAGAAAGCTCTTCCATGTATCTCTGTTTGTTTAACTTGTCCCCATCCCTTTGATCTCATGTTAACATACCTTAATGGCAGGTAATGATTGATAATGGTGTATTGTAAAGTTCAGGTAATAAATACTGCTTTGCTCATAATAATGCTGAATAATGTACTTTTTATGACCTAGTTTGATGGAAAATTTCCTTGTCAGCTCTGCCTAATTGTCCAAACAAAGCCACCCATTACTTGAAGAAATACATGTCTAACTTAGACATATTAATTAGGGTCATGACTGAACTATACAGAGGAGTATAGTAACACGTCTGTTATCTTTAAATGTAATCTTTGGACAGCAGTCTTAATGCTAAGCTAAAGTTTAATGGACAAGCATTGTTTATACTAACTTCCACCCTCCTTCTCGATGCAGAGGCATGGATTGGAATCTATCTTCTGTTGATGGAGAGATGGAATCAGGAGACGCTCCTCCAAAAGGTCTTCAAAGGTCATATGTGATCTGTGTGGGAGAGAGTTCCAAAAGTCATAAAATCAAAGCTTTTTAGTCTCTCACACACATACATATATGAGAAAATGTTGCAGAATGGGTATTCCAATTTGCTTTACATGAATGGACTTCTTAGCAGTCAACCTGATTTTTCCCTTCCTCTGTTCACTTGCATCTTCCATGCTCCTTCGAAATCTACTCAGAAGGGGGTCTGGACCAGATTTGGAAGACAGGACTTTGAGGCAGGGAGTGGGAATACATTCTACCATTCTGCTGACAAACAGTTTGGGTTACAATCCAAGGTATCTGGAGTCAGTCAATATCAGAGATGGAAAAGTTACTTTTCAGCCCTACAATGCCCAGAATCCCCCAGGTATCTCACTTTTCCCAGGCATTCTGGGAACAGTTGTTCAGAAAGTTATATTTCTGAGCTCTGGTAAATATTCCACTGCATTAAATAAGATACTTAGAGAGAGCTTCACTTGGTACTATAGAATTCTATACACTGAAATATTTACGGTCTGAATGAGTCTGATATGTTTTCATGCTATTTAATCTTCTTTGAAATCAAGTGTTGTTATTTAATCTATTTTTACAAACAATTAAATGGTGTCTGGAATGAAGTGGTGGATATTGGTGTGTGGAAGGGGATGGATCATTTTTTGTTGGAAAGAGGACAAGATAGATAGATTCATGGCCCTTCTGAGATTTGCAGGCCGTTGCCTTCTTGAGGCCACCCACACAGTATCTTAGCCTCTTTTCAATAAGCTCAGGAAAACCTTGTGTAGAAAATGATGCAAGACATATGCACTTCTTTCTATTTCATATTTCTCCCACTTTCATTTCATTTATTTCCTCTTACTATGTAGCAGCATTTCCTGTGACAATTAGTAAAATGTGTAGAGAAAAGCAGCGTAGAGTTGAAAAAATTTTAGGACAATTGCAGATTTAAAAACAGTGCTAGGGAAGAAATAAATAAAATATGACTATGTACAATTTGATTGGGCATAAAATTACCACAATTGGTATATTCAAACAATTATTACAAATGGAATTTGCTTTTATTTTTTTATTTTTTATTTGTTACAAATTGAGTAATAATCTTCTCAACTGTATGGAACCTCTTTGGTTTAGCTAGTTTATGTGGAGCAAGCAACAACAACAATAACAACAACAACAAAAACAACCCAGAAGCAACCATCAGCATTAGTAACAAAGAAAAATTTTTTATATTTCCTCTTCACAATATCAAATAGACATAAAGCACCCTTTCCCATAAAAAGAATTACAGGGAGAGAAGGGAGGAGGCACTGAGATTCAAAGAATAGGCATGAAATTTAATCTGATTCATTTTCTGAGCTCTGGGCTGCATCTGCATTGCAGAAATAATCCAGTTTGACACCACTTTAACTGTCATGGCTCAATGCTAGGGAATTCTAGGAACTCTAGTTTGTCGTGGCACCAGAGCACTCTGACAGAGAAGGCTAAATGTCTCATAAACCACAGGTCCCAGAATTCCATAGCATTCAGCCATGGCAGTTAAAGTGGTGTCAAACTGGATTATTTCTGCAGTGCGGATGCAGCCCTGATTATCAGTATCAATTTCAGACTTTGCTTCTGCTTTGTTAGGTTTGTCATCACCACAGTTATCACGGACTTCTAAAAACAGAAGTTAAACCAGATTGAAACAAGCTTCTCTATCCTTTCACGTGTCAGTTCATTTCTTGATTTAGTCTGTTTCCAAACATAGACCAGATTCTTTCAGTGTCCCCTAAAGAAAGAAATGCATCTTGGTCCTCATTCCCACTATGGTTTAAACCTGATTGTGATTCAAAAAGATACGGTTTAAACCATCATGGTTCCCACTTAGTTCAAATCTCTGAAGTGATTTGGAAAGGGGGGCCATGGTTTTTACCCATTTAACCCATGTCAAAAAGATGCTGGTAAAATGGGGTGGCTTTTGGGCTGAATTGGTTTATTTGGAAATAAATCGATTCAGCGCAGTGGGAACCAGCGCGACTTTCAATCGGTTTCCCTAGCCTACCGGCCATACCTCCATGCCTGCTCCATCTTCAGTCCTCCATCCTCCCGGCCTGCCTCTCTCCTTCCACCCTGGCCTCTCCTCCGCCCCTGGCCTACTGGTATGGCCAGGAGGATGGAATGAGGCATGGCAGGGAAGCCGCAGCTGTCGCTTCCTGCACTGATTCTTGAAACCAGTGCAAACATAGTCGGAACCACTATGTTTGCTGAACTAGTTTCAGGAATTGGTTCAGGAATCGAATCAAGAGGTAAGTGGGAATCTTCCATTGGAGAGTTCAGTTTGTAACCTTGGACTATCTTGTCCTCCTTATTCAGTGTAAAGAAATTACAATAATCTGATAGTGTACGTAGTTTTTAGAAATGATTTGGAGAATATATGAACTCCTTGTCTTAAAATTTTATTCATCATGCTAAAATAAAACATTCCATAACTGATTTTCATCCTTTTTTCAACTTTTCAAATTTTTCAGAGGCCGGTTACATACTGGCAGTTGGGACGTCCAGAGGACGTCCCATTTTAAAAAAGAGGCGTCTCTTCTAGACGCCCCTGAGTCTAGTACGGACTGTGTCCGTACAATATGGCGCCGGCCCTTCTACATGGCCGGCGCCATATTGACGTATCGGACGCTGAGCATCCGAACGTCGCGCAGCCCTAATGACATCACGAATGCGCCCTTGGCGCTTCGCGACGTCATCAGTGCGCCGCGGAAAGAAGCTCCGAAGTAGAGCTTCTTTTTTGCTCCGCGCGGGAGCCGTGCGGTTTGGCTGCTGCAGCTCCCGCGCGGAGCAAATGGCACCGGCGGGGGACCACCGCAAAGCGGCGGTTTGCATCCCGCCACTGAAAAACAAAAAAGGCTTTGGGGAAAAAATGGGAAAAAAAATTGTTTCCCCTTTGAATTTTGCTGTCCCCCCCACCCAGGCCTTCACATTTCTAATCTCTCCCCTCCTCAACCACTCAGCATGCTTTTTTGGAGCGCACCAGAAAATTCCAAAAGAAAATCAGCATGTGTCTTGCCCTTAAAGACTATAGCAAAGCCTTTGACTGCATAGATCATGAAATGCTATGGAATGCCCTTAAAGATATGGAGTACTAACACATCTGATAGTCCTGATGAGGAATCTGTACTCCAGACAAGAGGCTATTGTCAGAACAGAACATGGTGAAACAGCTTCTGATTTGGAAAAATGGCCGCCGAAGTAACTTATGGGGCCTGAATTCAGCCCTGGAGGCAACAGGAAGCTGTTTTGACAGAAGGTCAAAAGGCCATGCAATAAAATCAGCCTAACATCCAAATTTGAGCCAAATTCAGAAGAGATAAGTAGGGCATCAGAGGCGGTGCAATAATCTTAATTTTACAGCTGTTAGTCCCTTTGAGTGCCATTTGTTGGTTTAAAAAGTGGGGTATAAAATTTAATAAACAGAGGAACACACCATTCTAAATACTAGCAGGCCTGTCATCTCTGCACATATTTTCAAAGGGTCTAGGAGGGAAATTCAAAATACTACAGAATGTAGTATTGCTTCCTTGAACACTGAAGTTCGCTGCCTAGGTATTAACAGATTTGGGACAATGTGCTGCCTTTTTTCCCCTGCGTTTGTTTTCATTTTTCTATGTTGCCTGTAGTCTTCAGACCAACCATAATTTCCTGATTAGACAAAGGCTCCCATTCAATGTTTCATGCATCTTGATGGCCCGTCCCACTCCTTTTCGTTTCCTGAGGGTCAAAAAAATTGAAAACCAAACACAGCCTGACTTTTCCTTTGACAGATGACCCATAGGAAGGAAAGTTGGTATGCCCATTCATAACTCCACTCTACATTTCAAGCAGCAGCCCCAGGTTAACCCCACAGCTGTTTTCCAGGAAACCAGGGGAGGGGGGGGAATGCAAGTAACACCATAATGCACCACATAATCCTTGAAGACTGAAAAAGCACACACAATAAAATACCCTATGTATATTTATACTATCATTATATGTTTGAAACCTGGAACACCTGCTTGACCCTCTGCACCCCGTTTCAAAGTGGGAAGGAAAATGCAAAACATTATAACAGGTGATATATGCCTTGGAGACTAAAGTGGAAGAATGAAAGCTGATGCTCATGTACTGAACACATTCTATATTTCGTGTTCAGATTGGACTCAACACCAGCACCTGTTTTTCCAGACAACCACAAGAGAGAGATCCAAGGGGTGAACTAGTGGCCCTAAAACACAGTGCTTTACTAGTTGTTTACATTCCTAGAAAGTGCTAGGGGATGGAGAGAGCATCTGCTTCAAACTATGTGCATTTGGTCATTACATCTTCCTGAGCAGTAATGCATGGAAACCTCCATCACATTTCAATTAATGGTATGAACAGACCACCTCACAAGACTTATATGAAGCCTACACTAGTCAGTGAACCCTTTCACACTGAACAATTATAGCACTGTAATTCCACTTTAGTTGGCATGGTCTCATCCTATGGAATCCTAGGATGGATGGTTTAGGAAGGGACAGTTTAGATCCTTGGCAAAAGAGCTCATCTAATACCTTCTGATCAAACTACGAACACCAGGGCAGTTCAACTGGTATCATACTGCTATAATTTTTCAGTGTTAATGGGACCAGGTTTTGGTGCAGGTATATCTTGCCCCAGGTATTCCAGCAGAATGACAAGTGTACTGACCCTAATCTCATGACAACAGTCAATGTTCTCGTTCTGCTGTCCTGGGAAGGTCTACACAGGCCTGAATACTTTGGACTGCTCCCA
>NC_056522.1:205742655-205796120 GCF_019175285.1 Sceloporus undulatus
GAGTATTCTGGTCCCAAAGCTGCCTTGAATAATAATAATAATAATAATAATAATAATAATAACAACAACAATTATTATTATTATTATTATTATTATTATTATTATTATTATTATTATTATTATTATTATTATTATTATTATTATTATTATTATTATCCTTTATTTATAAAGCACTGTAAATTCTCCCCATTACCTGGGCACTCCACATTGACAATGGGCAGTTATCTACACACATGCCATGTTATGCTGCCCACTGCTGCTGCCGCTGACCTACCATATATACTCATCTATAAGTCTAAAAATTTATGCCCAAAAATTGACCCCAAAATCCCAGGTCAACTTATTTATGGGTCACTATGGTAATGTGATAGCAGCTCTTTCAGATTTTCCAATGGAGAGAGAGTTTCTTTATCTCTTGAGCTAAGCAGAAAGAGTCCTGCATGATTGATTGATATTGCTGTTTAAGAGTTCATCTCCGGCCCACATGCCTTGCCTCACTGAAATGAAAGCTGAACGCTGAAGCAAAAAACCTCAATGAGAGTCTCTCTTGCCACACACACACACTAAAGGAGCCTCCAAGTTTTACCCTCAACCTCTCCATGGGTCATGGCAAAATCCATAATTTTGAACCCAAAACCTGAATTTGATTTATACGTGAGGTCGTCCTATAGTCGAGTATATACGGTAAGTTACTATCTCTGAAGTTGAAAATGTGGCGACAGCATTGATTGCATGGCTGGGCACCTTGTTGGGGCTTGAGAGGGAGCAACTCAGGCCAGCAATGACTGGGTGGCACAGTGGGTTGTTGTTGTGTGCCTTCATTTCATTTCTGATCTATGGCAATCCTAAGGCAAGCCTCTCATTGGGTTTTCTTGGCAAGTTTCTTTGGAAGAGGTTTGCCACTGTCTTTCCCATGGGTTTCCATGGCCATGCCAGGAATCAAACTCTGGTCTTCATAGTCATAGTCCAACACTCAAACCACTACACCACATTGGCACAGTGGGACGTGTATACATGGCCACCTGGTGTACATAGCCACCTGGTGTGCTCTGAATTTTCCTGGAAAATCTGATGTTACAGGTAAGGTTTTTAAAATTCAGTGTAAGAGAGGGATGGCCCAGATTTGATGCGGATCTATCCTTCCCACATAAAGATAGTCCACAGTCAAATTGGGGTTTTGGACCTGTGTGATGTGGAGAAGTTGATGTGAGGACAGGAGGAATCTGGTGTAAATAGCCTCTGTAGATATGCCCTACATGAGGGATAGTCAAGTTTTGTTCACAGTTTGGGAGTGTGTCTAAAACAGGGCTAGAGAAGCACTTAAGTTCATCACTGCTTACAACAAAGGCATAACAGCAAGAGTTGTTATGGTGAGTTTGTCGAACAACCACCAAAAAATACAGAAATTTTATCAGCGCTTGAAGTGGCACAATAGCAGATGCTGGGAGCAGCTTCCCTGCTTTTGAAGACTCTGTCAAATTAGCATTGGCTGATCTCACCAGTGGTGCAATAATACAACATCAGGAGAATGCACACACTGCCACTATAGACACATATTTTAACTCTAGATGCCCACTGCAGAACTCTATTACCAAAGGAGAGGGTGTGTTTGCCCAGACAAACATTAAACACTGTAAAGAGCAAATGTACCTTCATAGTTAAGAAAGTGCTAGTGAGAATGCGGCTGAAGTCCAAACCCAACCCATACAATCCTATGCTTCTTCCACCATATCCCGATAGCATGGGAGGGAAAGAGGAAGCATTTAGGATATGAGTGAGCTTCGTATTTCTTATTCAGGTGTGGGGAAGTTGGTGGTGGAAAGGCTTAAGTGAATTTCAGAATGGGCTCCTGAGTTTCCTCCCCAAGGACCAGAGAAACTGTCTTGTCAGATCATCCAGCTGTTCATTCATCTGATCCACTATCCTGTCTCTGAGGGCAGCCAACGTTTTAACTCCCACATGGGATAACAGCATGATCTCTTCCTGTGAGGGGGAGGCTGATCTCTTTTCACCTGCATCATCTGGAACTGGAAACCTTGATGGTGCTTTTCTCCTTCGGTATCACTGACAAGCAGTCTGAAGCCTGCCTGGCTTTCCTTTCTCTTTTCATGTTTGCCTGCTGGCATGTTGTGAAGGCCACTCGCACAGTCAGCTTTTGAAAATGGAAATCGGTGAGGAAGGTGAGACAAGTGCTGGCCCTTCCAAGTAGGGAGACAGAGGCAGCCACCTCAGGCAGCAGATTTTTTATGAAAGTGAAGCACATGCTTTTAATTGATTATTTTGGGACTTTATTTGCTACCAGAGAAGGTGAGAGGCACCTGAGGGATTTTCTGCTTCACATATCAAAATATCTGGGCCACCTTTGGATTCTGTACATCACAGGTAGGAATAATATAGTCTTCCAAATATTGTTGGACTGCAAGTCCCAAAATTTCTCACCATTGGTTAAGCTGCCTAGGGCTGCTGGGAGCTGCAGTCCAATTCCATCTGGAGAGCCACATGATTTCCATTCCTTGTTTTGTTATTCCTTTCCAGAAACATCAGCCTATGGTGAACCAAAATATTATTTTAGTGACATTTAATACTCTTTAAAATTGCTGATTGTCTTTAAAGAAGTTATGCACCTTGGCTTGGGTGAGTGGCCTTATTTTGCTGCTCTCCCTTAGGCAGCATAATGTCTAATGTTAGCTCTGGATAAACACATTCAGGGCCAACAGAGTAGAAGTGGAGCCAGTAGAAATTACTGACGCCTAGAGGTCAATTGTTATCAGGTGTGTTGTCATGGGCCAGAATTCTCTGGAAGCAGCCTAGGTATTTTGGCCCTGATGCTGCCCTGAATTCCTCCCATTACCTGGGCACTGCAAAGTGAAGCCAGGCAGCTGTTTTTATATGTGACCCACTGTGCCACCTGTTACCAGTGCTGCTGGTGCAAGATGTACCCTCTGAGGCTAGTGTTGATCACAAGGGTGGGTGCCTCATTCTGGCCTCAGAGACACTTTTGTCAGTAGTAGCAAAGCAGAGCAGGACACGTGTTCAAACAGCTGCCCAGCATCATTCCAAGTGGCTTCAGATTTACTGGGAAGATCTGGAGCAAAAGGCAAGTTATATTAAAATTATAAGGTATAATCAGTGCTGAACTGGTTGTACATCATCAGGGCAGTTTGCACCAGAATTGGGTCTGAACTAATTGTCATAAGGATGGGGCAAATGATGTGTTATTTGGCCCATGAAAATACAGCCACTGACATCCACTGTAGAATTTGTGAACTTCAAAAAATATATGAAAATCCTCTGTGACAAAATGCAAAAGATTTTAGTCCATATTTGCTGCAAGACAGAGCAGGATTTGGGGCCCAAGTGAGGGAAAGAAAGCCAAAAGTGAACAAAGGGACATGGTAATGCAAGTGGGTGGGAATGAGAGAGGTGAGCAGCATCAGAAGAAGCTACAGTAGTACCTAGAAACAGGGATGTGGAGCTAAACAGCTCACTGTAATCTCAGCTGCACAGAGGAGGAAGAGGATCACTATCACTATCCTCTATCTCTTTAGCCTGGGTGAGCATCATCTCTCAGCTTTTTTGCCAACTCCTTTGCCTCTGAGAGCCGCTTCCAAACATCTCCTGATTATCCTGGGTTGGTTACTGAGACACACGTGATGCATGAGTAAAGACTGGCAGATGGGGGGGGGGGAGATGCAGATTGTGGTTACCAGTGAATGTGTATCCACTCTGCCACATGAAGACTTGAGGGAATTAAAAACTTCAAGGGCCCTCAAAATATTTCATGGGGCTCCAACCCCATTCTCAGTGGCCCTGGGCTTACCAGTGGCTGGTAGTTTCATTAGAAAGGAAAAACAAAACAAAACCACTACATCCAGGCAACATATTGATTTCAAGGTTGGCTGTCTCCATCATGAGAGCCCTTTCTGGGTATGTGGTTGGACACACAATACTAGCAACAGTGTCCTGGCACAGAAGCAGCTTTGGTCTGATTCAGCACAGAGAGACCCCCTATGTTCTTATATGATTAAGGTGTACAATTGGATATCATTATTTTGATCTATTGTTTATTTGGAATGATTGTGTACAGTTTTTCAACAAAAGGCCTCAAATCATTTTACATATCATAAAGATGCCTTATAATGGGTAATAATTACATTAATATTTTGGGTTTAGTCATTTCCAAACACAGATACTGTTGCTTTTATGTGATTCTAGAACAGGGTATTATTCTGTTAAGCGAGCCTACACTGCAGGAAAAGGACTGCATACCATTAGATACTGGGACTTCAATCTCTGAGGCTTGATGCCCATCAACCTGCCCAGTTTCTCCAACCAGTCTTCTCCTGCATGCTACACATGATGATGTTACCTGTAACATGTTACTTTTGGGCCTAATGAGGGCACAATGACATTCTTGTTGTGAAAGAAAGTAATAAAAGAGCATGTTGCTTTTTTATTATTTATATACTGCTATTCCAAAGATCCTAGCAGTGAACAGCAAGTAAGCTAATTAGCAAGTAAGCTAATTTGCCCCCAACAGTCTGGGTACTCATTTTAGTGACCTCGGAAGGATGCAAGCCTGAGTCGAGCTAGGGCCCTTTTGCTGGTCTTGAACTCGCAACCTTGTGGTTTTGAGTGAATGGCTGCAGTACAGGCATTTAACCACTGCGCCACCAGGGCTCCTTGTTTTGTTTTTATGATAAACAATGTTTATTCATTGCTTCTAAAGAACCAGGGGTAATTTTGTGTAATAAGCAATGTTTACTCATTGCTCCAACAACCTTGGAAATGAGGGTGTTATACTATTTTTAAAATATATACATTAAAAATAATAAATATGAATGAATTGTGCTGTTCCTGCTGTGTGCCTTCAAGTAATTTCTGACTTATGGTGACTCTAAGGCAAACCTATTATGGAGTTTTCTTGGCAAATTTCTTCAAAGGGGGTTTGCCATTGCCATCCTCTGAGAGTGAGTGAGTGACTTGCCCAGTGTCACCCAGCAGGTTTACATGGCTGAGCTAAGATTCAAACCCTGGTCTCCAGAGTCATACTCCAATGCTCAAACCACCACCCTTGCTGGCTGTCCTATATTCTTATATAAAAAATAATGATCAATGCTAACATGTTATTTTTTAAATTTAACTTTCCAAGCTCTGATGTGATGACACCCAAATTTGCTGCTCGAGGCATTTGCCAGACTCTGCTTTAATGGTAAGTCCAATTGTGCTTCTGCCATACAGTTCTTCTCTCAGAACCTTCAGACTATGAAAAAATCTTGTACCCAAAGTGTTCTGTCCAGGAGGCTCTGAACAGAAGCAATACTCAAATGTAGTATTCTTCCCACGTCCCTAGACAGCAGAAAATATGAACACTTTTGCCTGGATGCACTCCTTGTGGAATTGTTGATCACTTATTCTCAGTCTGCACAGCTCCTGCGGTCACTGGGGGCTCACAAGCACATGCTGGAGCTGAGCATTTTTGAGACAAAAATCCTCCACCATATTTGTTAACATTAGGCTTAAGCAGGGCCAACCCTACTGTTCAGCAGATTCAGGCAGCTGATTTGTGATGTGATGAAAAGACAGTTATTATTTACTTCTTGATTTTTACTCCCAGGAAATTTTGCTTGTGGAATATTCTACCAAATTTTCTGCCAAAATTGTTGTGTAATGTGAGAGATAGTAGTGTATCTTTCAAGCAGAGTAATTAATATTTACAAGCAGAAAGGGAGCAATTATTAGTCCCATGTCACCACTACCATACACAGGGTCTAACAGAGAAATAAAGCACACTTAATCTTCTTTGGTAAAAACAAACATATGAGGTGACTTTACTTATATATAAAAGTTTTATAATGTCTCATGGTGACAGACTATGAGAATTTAGGCATACATTTTATGCCAAGACATGTAAACTAGCAACTGCTGTGTACAGTATAGACAGCCCAAGGTTGCTACTGTTGGCTCTCTTCTATATCCTGCAGGCGTGTAGCAATAAAAAAGAAAAACTAAAAACTAGGCCCACTAGAGAAGTCAATTATCAGCACTGTCTGGGATGCTTGACCTCAACAGTAGCTATTTACACAATAGAGTGAAGAAGCACAAACTCAATAGTACAGCACGCCCACGCCATACGCGGATGTGCCATACATGGCTTTAACCTTATGCAGAAGGTTAAGCCACTGGAGAATGAATAGCATGTGCACCCATGGCACACGCACCACGCCAAACATGGAAGTGCTCCCCCATTGCAGCCAATGGGGTTTGAGCGTATGCATTTTTTCCCATATGCAGAGGGATCCAGAACAGATCCCCGCGTATGGAGAGGGCCCATTGTATTTGGCAGTGCTGCACTGACCAACCTTGAATGATGCACAGACACAACTGGGTTCATCCAAAAGTCCTTGGAGAATTTTTTCACTTGCATCAATATGTACAAGTTACATACAAACTCTCCTGTAACTCTCTGCAACATTCACTGTCTGATATACAGTAAATTTACTCTCTACAAACAACCCACCAATTCCTTTCCAACCCACTAACTTCAACACACACCTTCCCTGAGTTTTTGAACACTTATATATAGGGGTGATGACTCAAGGTTGAAACCTGGTGTTACTTCTCATTTACAGCCATACAAACTATTTTTCACTGTCTTAAAGGGACAGTGTTCCAACAGCTACCGCTAACAAAAGTAACTTACCCACTTTGGGTTAAACTTACTATTATTGTTAATGTTATTATTAATTATCATCATTGTTTATTTATATAGCATCATCAATTTACATGGCACTTTACAAGTATAACAAAAACATTGAGTCCTGCCGCGAGGCATTCAATCTAAAATATGTGCATACTCATACACACAAGGAGAAGGAAGGAATAATAAAATAAAACTATACAATATAATTATAAAACAAATTATCTAGTTAAAATTCAAAAAATACAATATACAGTAATATAAAACAAACTAACCAACGACTATAATTGAATGTACAGGCTTATAAAAGGTTCCAAATTCATTAGAAAACAAAAATGTTTTAAAATGAGCATTGAACGCAGAGGGGACACAGTTATTGTTCTATGTCAAGCAACACAATATTTTGAGTTGGTGGAGGAAGGAAAGGTTGTATGTTCCATTTAACACTGGAATGAATGACAAGAAACTGAAAAAGAGAAGTGGCTTAAAAGATAGAAAACCATTCATCTTCTAGAGCTGGTAGAGAGGAAATTGTGTGGCCAGCGTGTCATGTGGTGCTTTGCGGAGGGTGAGTTCTGTGTACCCATTGCCCTCTCCTGGACTAACGGCCTCCAATTTATTTATGGAGAGGAGGAAAATCTGGGAAAACCATGTTATTTCAAATGAAAATAGCCTTGAGGGGTGGAGATTTGTCTGTAAATGCTGTTTTGGGAACCACAAAATTGTGAGAAAACAACACACAAGTGAGCTGGTAAGTCCTACAGTGGCCCTAACAGCACACAAAAATTGGGAGGAGTAACGTCCCCAACCTTTGGTATATGATTTTAATTGTTACCTAACAGATCCCTGTACTTAATGTACCTGCAGCCATTCGTGCATCCAACTGAAGGCACGCTGCTAAAACCATGTTGTCATGAAAGGATTTGGGGCACAATGAGGAGTCCTGAATCTACAATGAACCACTTGTCCATTCCAAACATGATCTACTATGCTCTTCTTGACATGCACATTCAGATATTGAGATATGGAATAATCTGTGCTTGGGGGAGGAAAAGGCCAGACATCTCTAACACTAGGTGATTCTCACATATTGATTATTCACCAAAGGACTTTGCAAAATAAATGGCAGAATGTGCAGATGGGTGTTGTTAAATTTTCCACAAGACGATCTTTTTTTAAAAGTGGCTCCCTCTTTTGTTTGGGGCAGCTCTACACTTGAGAAGGATTCTAGATCAATTCAAATGCTGGTCTACCAGAGTCCTAGTCCAACACTCAAACCACTACACCACACTGGTTCCCCATTATCTTACCATTTTCCTTGTGCGTGTGAGTGTGTGTATGTGTGCCTTCTTAACTATAGCTTTAAAACTGATTCACATTGCAACCTGTTTATCAAAACAATATTTTTAAAATATTGTATTCTGCTTAGCTTAGAGCGGATCTTTAAGCAACAGCAGCTAGGTCAGCTTGACCCAATCACTTACTGCCCTCCAGTTTGAATCACAGCCTCCATCTTCTCCAACAATTTTCAATTATGCCTGGAGCTGATAATCTTGAGGGCATAAGCACACAGAAGGTGGTTTGAATTGCTCAGCTCTCTTCCACCATCAGAAGTGAGGTGAGTGATGAGCACAGAGATCTTTGGGGTTGTAGTGCCCCATTTATAGAACTCCCATGCCAATGAGATAGACTGGAAATTGGTGTTGGAGTTTAGATGCCAAACATTTGTTTACCCAAGCATTTGTTGGTTGTGTTCTTTGTACTGATGTACTGTCTGCAGAGTGTTGATTTTGCTGCACTGACTTTATTTTGATGCAGGATTGTTAGCTATCATATGTGTACATTCAGTAGATTTGATGAATGGCAGAAAATTTTAAAATATAAATAAACTAATTTTCCATCTGTTCTACAAATACTCATTTTCACATCTCACATAAAAAGGAACAGGAGAAAGTTAAATGAAGAGAAATCTATATTCCCTACCCAGAGTGGTGTACTGATTTGAGATTGGACTAGGACTCTGGAGACCAGGGTTCAAATTCCAGCTTGGCCATAAAACCCATTGGGTGACCTTGATCAAGTCACATGCTCTCAGCCTCAGAGGAAGGCAATAGCAAAACTCCTCTCAACAAATCTTGCCAAGAAAACCCCGTGATAGGTTCACCTTAGGGTTGTCATGAATCAGAAACAACTTGAAGTCACGCAACAACAGCATATTCCCCACACAGATCCTCTATGTCAGTGCTGCTCAAATGGTGGTCTGTGAGCCATTGGCTGTTACTAGTCCATGGTGATTTTCTGAGGGAGACAGTAGTAACCAATGTGAACAAATATAGTACTGGTCCATGGCACATTTGGGGAAAAATGCTGGACTATCACATTAAATAGCTTCAGAAGCACAGACCTGTGTGATAACACTTCACAGCTTAAAGTCAATGTTTTTAAGGTTTATTTCTACTCTTGCAAAGAAAGAGAGAGAGGGGGGACTCCACCCAAAATAAGGAGGATCTGTCCGTTCTCCTCTGCCTGATGTTTCCATTCATTGTTAAGAATATCTAAGATTTCTTGCCAAAAGGGATTTGTTCTTTTTATCTAGTCGGAAGAGTGTTTTTTCTCCCTCTTGCCATTTGCATTTTGGAATTGCTTAGCTGCCCAAGCATGCTTTATGTGTGCGGCTTGAAATGTGTCACTGTATCACGTGACTGCTGTTCTCTAGCTGATGTTGGACCTTCTCCAACAAATATGGATTATGTTAAAGTCGGTTGTGAGTTGACGAGGATATGTTAATAACTCCCAGATGGGCATCTTTGTGCTCTCCAGCAGGGGGAAAAAGCCGGCAGTGTGTGGCAGAAGCTAGTGTTTGGCAGGTCCATCATTCCGTCATTAAAGGCCACATTATTACTTAAACTATGCTTGCATGACAATTGCTGCCTTTGCCTAAACCTGCTACTCCCAATAATGAGGAACACAAAGAAATGGCACTTAGGTTGCTGTGTGTTTTCCTGCGGTTGGCCCTTTTATCAATGCAGGGCTCTTTTTAAATTGTAAGATGGAGGGATTCCCACTCCACTGAAAGAATAAATTTGCTTCAAAAATACTGCTGAGATGAATGCTCAGATACAGAATTGAGGCAGAGCAAAGCCGGCTGCTAGCAATTGCAAATGCCTTATTTGGCAAGACTGGAAAGCAATGAATATATTTTTTTGGATTTTTAACTTCTAATATCTTTCAAAAAACTGGATCTCATGTAGAGAGAAAGAGGAAAAGAGAGCGGGAGGGAGAATCTCTCTCTCTCTCTCTCTCTCTCTCTCTCTGTGTGTGTGCGCGCGCACGTGCTTAGTGTATGTAAATTAAAGTGGATTTCCAGTTAACTGACAGCCACAAAGTTAAAGTTCATAGCTGAGGATGTTTGGAGCAAATAACTACCACCAAATAACACTCCTGATAGTAACTCTCCCTAACCCAGTACCCTCCAGTTGTGTTGTACTACAACTACCATCACCCCCAGACGGAACCTGGCTGACACCAGGTTAGGCAAGGCTATCCTATAACATTATTTAGGCAAAATAATCTTCCCAGCACTCTCCCAAACCCTACCCATTATAGACTTAGAATATATAAGAGACATTTCACAGTGCTATGAAGTCAATGTCAATACTGGGCTAATTTTTCTGGTAACTGAGAGTCTGACAGATGCCTTAAAGGAATGGCAAAACTGGACATAGGTGAGTTGGGACTAAAAGACATGGGGAGGGATAGAACTATAGCCCAGAAACAGAATTCCAGACAGACTGATGAAACTATAAGCCCCTAGACTTTCTACACCAGGACATCTTCCTAAAACACATGTCATAGTAATAAAAAACAAAATAGCTCTGATTGTGTACAGTGGGCCCTTGGTATTTGGGGACAGGGGTTGGTTGGTTCCAGGAACCTGTGCAGAGAGCAAAACACATAGATGATCAAGTCCCTATTAATAATGTGATGTAGGGTAGCAGCAGAGATGATGGCAAGCCCAATCATTAGGTATGCATTATTTTGACTTCTCCACTTCTGGAGACCCTTCCAGCTGCCCACTTCCACCATTGGAACAAAAGAGTAGAAGCACCACCATTGCTGCCTCAAGTGCATCTCATGCAAGTGATGTCTGGAGTGTGGGAGAATTGCAAGAGGGGTCCTGCTTCTGCCTGATGTAACAGAGATTGCTTATGGGAGGGGATGTGAACATTAGTCAGTTGCTTCCCTATTGACAGGGGAACTGCTTTCTGGTCAGCTGCTTTCTGGTAAGTTGTATCAGGTGGGATCAGGATGGGATTCACTGCATAGCACCATAATTATGGGCTTTATGCATACATAAATCTCCAACAGGATTCTGGCCATGCTAGACTCTGAGGGTTATGACCAGGTAATTTTTCTCCTGGCTCAGTTTATTGTCCACCTGCTAAATTCTGATGGGGAACATCCAAGCTTCTTCAAAGCTAGTTCTCCTTCAAGGAGTTCTAAAACCCGACTTGGAGTGGATGACTCTTCAAATAGAAGACTCACCTCACCACATGGCCACTCTACAAGCATAACCCTAATAGGTGCAGTTGTACAGCTGTTAAGGGCCAGAAGGTTAGAGGAAATAACAGAAATGGAGCAATGTAGGGCTTGTTGTTGTTGTTGTTGTTGTTGTTGTTGTTGTGTGCTTTCAAGTCATCTCTGACTTAAGACAATCCTAAAGGAGGTTTGCCATTGCCTTTCCCTGAAGCTGAGTGCATGTGACTTTCCCAAGGTCACCCAGTGAATAGTCACAATAAAATAATAATCTACCAGGAGGAGTGAAGACCATCTTGAGATGTAAGGTTGCAAGAGTAACAACTCTCTAGCACACCAACCTGTTTATCATCTCCTATATTTCTTACCAGACCCCTCATATCACCATTGCTTTTAACAGAAATCATAAAACCTGACAGAATTAGAGAAGGAAGGGAGAAGAGAAGCAGCAGCAGATTAGAGAACAGACCAGCAGGGGGGGAAAATGAGAAAGAAAAGTATAATATTAGGCACAAGGAAATGCCTATATAGAATGTAAATGTTGTTCTAACAGGCAGACCTTAAAACAACTTCTTAAAATTCCCATGACTTTATAAAAAACATTTCCTGGATGGCCCAGACTCCCAGAACAAAAAAATAGTCATGCTTGTATACAAAAGTGAGTTTCCTTATTGGAGACTCTCATGCCAAATCTACACAAAATTGGCATTTTAAATTGGAGGACAATGAAACAGGATTTTCATGCTCTTGTTTGAAGTGGAGGTGGGTGGTTATTGTGGTTGCAGTGTCATGTTTATACCTGTAGACCAGAGCTTTAGATGTTTTTGAAAATGTTTTATGTCTCCAGTTGCACATAGAGCAGAGAGTAAAACTGAATCAAAGAGCAAAATTGTCAGCTGAATCTGAAACTTTTGCTACCTGTTTAGCCTATTACGGTATTATCATTCTGTTAAAAAATGGCCCTCAATTTTCCTAGCTCTTAAAAATAACTTTGTAGTATTTTAATGCTGCGCCTCTTAATGCTGCATAAAACCTTTGTTTCCTACAGGTTTATTGTGCTGGTATATTAGATTTCCTGCTGCATGAGCAGGAAGATTATGGTAGCTTACGTCTAAGTATACTACAGGGAGACATTTTGTATTTTCTCTATAAATAGTCTTTCTAAAACACAATAGAGTAACTATTAATGTTTATATGGCCTTATACATCTCTCTAACTTTACTGTGCTGAGTGCCTAAGGTAGAGAAGCTGGAGGAAAGGTTGCCTGGGAAATGTTTGGAGAATCTTCATTATTAAAACACAACTCGGGCTGAGTCCGTTATTTATCATTTTATCATTAGGATGTTCATGGCTTCCCACACAAAGGAGTCATTCCTGCTGTTCAGCAGCAGTAAAATTTATCTTTGTACAGATAATGCCATAAACATTTAAATCAAAGCCTTGTGATTAGGGGAGTAGAAATGTCAGCTATTCACTACATGCCAGGAGTATATGCAAAGAATCGATTTTATATATAAAATTTTGTCCTGTTGTTGTTGTTGTTAAGGTTTAGAGATTTGATCCTACATATCTAAGTCAAGATGTGTTTAGTCTTGTGTTGTGTTGCTGTGGCTATATAATAATAAGCATGGTCCTCTCTGCTTTCTAGAAACAGGGAAAGAAATGGGACCGCAAAAACTAACAAGGATTTGTGTGAAATGGAATACAAGCCCTAGCTGTTGAGCACAGAATTCCAGCTGAAGTATACTTCTTTGTGTGAATTATTTTAATGAGTGTTTTCATTGTAGTACAAAAACAAACAAAAACCATTGCCATGGACCTAAGTCCACAAACTACTACCTACCTTTTTCTCTCCCTAAAAGCCACTCATTCGTTTACATGTGAATGAGCCTTTTCATTATTTCCTGACAATGCTAACATCAGTGAAGCAAATGGAAAGCCTTGTTACACACTCAGCGCAATGAAAGATTATCTCCCCTCAGCAGTGAAAATTCTGTCTCCTTGCCTCTTACCTCCGAATCACTCCTGGCTTCAGATGTAACATGATGTATGGGTAATCTGCAATTTGCTAGGGGCATTGTTAGCATGCTTTGCCTCCAGGGTAGGATTGTAGGCAGGCCTCAAGCAGATGTGAGCTCAGCTATACGGGAGCATTAGGCATACCAAAAACTCCCCGCTATTACCCGGGTGGATCTGGTGCCAAAGCCCCCGGGTGACATCCAAGAGGTATTAGGTCAGATGAGTTACATTAAGTGGCAAATGATAAATTCAAGAAGACAATTCCAAAACAGCAGTGTTTCGTCTACTAATTAATTCCAGTGGTGCCCGAGGCTGCTGAGCTGAGTCCCTGCGACTGGTGTGGCCAATGCTGTGCAGCTAATGAGAAAATGTTACAGCAATGTTAAGGACCTGGTACTGTCGAGCAGGATGAGGTCCAGGAAAAAAATGAAACCAGTCTGAGTACACTCAATGGAATCTGTCAAACACATTCATGTTTAAAATGCAATAATCAATTTGGGGGACTGGTTCTTTCACCCACCCACCTCTCCCATATGCTCTTTGTATAGAAGGTTGCCAGCTAACCAGAAATTTCTACACCTGGCCAGTGACCAAAACAGGAGACTACAAAGCTGGAAAAGCTAGTTGTGTGAAGATGGTTTTTTACTCTAACAGTTCACATGGGTAGCAGCAAATGGTTTTGTAAGGAGCTGTACATCAGAACTGTACACACTCATGCGGGAATAAATTGGTCCTGAAGGTGTCACAGGTTTCTTTGCTTTTGTTTTTGCCATGAAATCACTCTGCACATGCTTGGAGATACCATGTCATTTTTGCCTACCTCACAAAGAAATAAACAAAAGCATCACCCTTCTGATGGAACTTAGAAAATCTAAAGCTGGCCATTCTGCAGTGCTCACAATAAGATATATGTGTGTGTTGTTTGTCTTTAAGTTCTTTCCAACTTATGGTGACCCTAAAGTGAACCTATCACAAAGTATTCTTGGCAAGTTTCTTCAGAGAGGGTTTGCCATTGCCATCCTCTGAGGCTGAAGCACTGTGACTTGCCCATGGTTACCCAGTGGGTTTCCATGGCTGAGCCAGGATTCCAACTCTGCTTTCCAGAGTCATAGGCCAATGCTCAAACCACTACACCATGCTGGCTCTCTCCACAATAAGCATAGCACTCTGGATATGTGAAAGTCACACAAAAAGTATGGCTACAAAGATATGTAGAATCATGCTAAAATGTCTAATTAACAAACTGTAAGCCGCTCTGATAGACTTTTGGCTGAAGAGTGGCATATTATTGTTGTTGTTGTTTTTGTTGTTGTTGTTGTTACCCCATAGTGATCTGAAATAATTTGAAGAGCTACTATTTTTGATTCTGTAATTATATTCATCAAATTGGACTGGAATTCTCAGTCCACCTGTGCGCATATGTGTGCGTTGTGATGGGCAGGGCTCTCCATTTCAAAATTATTTACTTAATTTATATCCCACCTTTCTCCCATCAAGGGATCCAAGGCAGTGTGCCATGTTTTAAGAGCACGATACCATTAAAAAATCCTTAATACAAAGTTAAAACACAATTAAACTAAATTTCTATTTTTAAAAAGCTAAAAACAGTTTTAAAAAGCATTAAAACAAGGTAAAACAGCATTAAAAGATGCTTTAAAACATAATAAAATAAAATAAACACTACACACACAAACACACACACACCATTAAAACCTTTATCTGACACTAAAACTGACACAAAGCTTTCCTAAATAAAAAAAAAAAGGTCTTTACATGCCAGTAGAAAGAAAGTAGGGAAGGGGACAACCAGACCTGGTGGGAAAGGGAATTCCATAACTTGGGAGCAGCCACCAAAAAAGCTTTCTCTCATGTCCTCATCAGATGTACCTAGGATGACAGTAGGAGCAAGAGAAAACCTTCCCTTGCAGATCTTACAGCACCAGCAACTCATATGGAGACATACAGTTTGTCAAATAGTTTGAACCCATGGATTTGGATGCAACAAAGTCAAGAGAGATGTTAAAGGGGTAACTAGCCTACTTTAAGTGATGGTCAATATAGGCCCGGTACATACCTTTTTTTCAGTCTGGGCAGCGGAGGCCTTTCTTCTGCTGGAGGGAAGCCACAGTTGCCAAACCGTGCAGCTTCCCACCAATGGAAAAAGAACTTGCAAAAAGCAGGTTCTTTTTGCGCCGCCATTGTGATTCCCAAGTGCGCCAATGGTGCACTCGTGATGTCACAAGTGTGGTGCGACATGCGGATGCTATGTGTCCATCATGTAACAATGGCGGCGCCCATATACGCAGGTCGCCACCATTGTTACAGCACTGCACCGTACTAGGGTTAGGGATTGTGCGGTTGCCGCATGGCCCCTTAACCCTAGTACGCCACCAGCACGGCGCATTTGGCACGTTTGTACTGCACCATAGTCATTCAATAACCCGATGAAGTTACTCCAGTCCTGATACTCTACAGGCTGTCTGGCTCCAGCTTCTCACGCTTGGGTCTTTAAGGTATTTGGGACTTCAACTCCCAGAAGCCTCTGTCAGATTGGCCAACAGTTGAGAATACAGGGAAATGAAGTCCAAAATATTTTATGGACCAAAGTTTGGGAAGCACTGGGTTAGAGTGAGTGAAAGACCAGTATCTGCCACTGTTCAAGGCAAGTATGAAGGAGGAAATAGTGCTACTCACTCCCATCACAGTATCCAGTAAATAATATTCCCTTAATAGCTCTGTACACAGCCATGATTTGGTAAATTCTTGGCTAAGTTACTGCAGTGTGTTGTACTTTGGTCTGCCCTTGAAGAGTATTCAGAAACTACAGGTAGTTAGTTGCAGCAGTTCACTGAGACCATACTTCAGCTGTACTAAAAGTTTTGCTGGTTTCCATTTCATTTCTAGGCCCAGGGCTTAGAATAAATGCAGTTAGACATAGCCATGGCTCAATACTGTAGAACTCTGGAATTTGTAGTTTCGTGAGTTATTTAGCCTTCTCTGTCAGAGAGCTCTGGTGCCACCACAAACTACAAATCCCAGGATTCCACAGCATCAAGCCATGATAGTTAAAGTGGTGTCAAACTACATTCATTTTGCAGTGTGGCATCAGCCTCAGTCTGTTGACTATTCTTAAACACAGCAACTCATGGCACAAGCAGAGAGAGTGGAGAGGCACCTCACTCAAATATTTCAGGGTGAAGCATCCTCCTTCTGAAACCTGTGGCCACCTCTGCGTCTGGGGACCCTGGTACATAAAGGAAAATTCCCATACCATGCTCCCATATCAATCCACCTGGATAATAATTCATCCATCAACTCCTTCAAATCTCCCCCACTCTCCAAGGTAAAATAGACAACAAACAGGGACCCCTTGCCCTCAGAGGTTTTCTTGGGATGTATTCTGCCAGTCTTTTAAGTGTCAGCTATAAACAGTGTAATTCTCCCAGGCATTTTTGGAAATGTTAGTCCTCATCCAGCCATTATAATCATTATCTTGATGGGAGTTTATGGTTTTTCCAAAACCATAAACTCCCTTGGGATAATTCTGATACAGGACAACATAAAAATGTCTCATTAAATAAATGGATAAATAAATAAATCTACTCTCTCACTGTTTCTTCAAATCCACATCGGTCATAAATGTCAATAAGGTCTGTGATGGCTCTTCTATGGTGTCATCTTCTAGAACCTGAAAAATTATCACCCATACACAACCTCAGATAGTTGTTTTTCCTCCATAGTTTTAATGTGGCAGAGAAAATCACAACTGTAGATGTGATGGTGGGAGAAGTCAATAAGTGTGCTAGTGGATTTGTATCATTTTTTCAAGCTGTGTGAAAAGAATTGTCCGCTTGTCAAAAAAGTTCAGTAGAGAGATTACCTTCTTTTGTAGCATGCACCTGGCTGGCTTTTTGGGGCGGGGCATCTACAGCATATTGTTTTAGCAAATCCTTCCTTATTTGCTGCTGTCTCTGTCATTACATAACTTGTTTGCAACTGTTTTCTCCTCCAGTCTATATAAATTGTAGCCCACTTGCAGAACGGTCCCAACATACATGTAGCCTTTGGTAATCTTAGGAGGGTTCCACTGCAATAGCTGTCTTTGTGTGTATATATGTGTGTGCTCTGACCATTTAGTGCTCTTGTGATTGATAATTCGTGATGGTGCTCTAATTTTGCCTGATTCTTTTGGGGGGGGGGGTCAGCCCCCTATGCTAGTCATTGAGCCCTCTGCCCCCCTGTTCCCGAGTCTATGCCATTACCTAACATTGCAGTTCCTGGGGATTGGCTGGAAGGTAAACTGTTCTAGAAGCCTAAATTGTTCTACTGAAGGTGGAAGTGATGGATGCTATCCTAGCATCAGGCCTGAAGAAAGAATGAAATGCCATCTCTTTTTTCTTGTGTATGTAAATTGGGGTGGGGTAGTTGCCATCTTTTTCTTTGCTTCAAGGAGCAAAATGCAGTGGGTCAGTCCCCAGCTGAGGAATATAAGTGTGTATTATTGGTGTCTAAGATGTTCCAAACTTTCTTTGGAACTGATTGCTCTGCATGTAGGAACAACCACTGAAGGACAAAATGAACATTTCAAGATTAAAATTCCCTTGATTATCAAGTGTGTGACCAACAAGATGTTGCTTTTCTCCAGCCTGCCATCTCTTCATGCACTCACTCATCTCCAATAAGAATAAGTGTCAACCAAATCATGCGATGGGATCTTTAAAAAAACGCCACCCTTCTCCCTGTCAGAGGGTAGATCAAAAGAGGGCACACCAAGTGTGCTTTAAAAAAATTATAAAGGTAAATCAAAGTATGATAGACAAATACAGAAAACAACACTAATCCATTTTTTAATTGCTATTTCTTCCATTAAATAATTTATAATTATATATCCTTCCTGTTCCAGAATTACTTCATCTGGGCTGAACTTGGTTCTTCAATTATGTATGTCCTTACAATTCACAGAGTCCCCCATTTGGTCACGCTGGATGGTGGATTCAGGATGATAAAGGGGCTGTACACAGTAAGCTCTAGCTTGGGGGCGATGTGGGGGTGTGGTGTTTGGATGACACTTACCCTGATGCCACCCCCAAGATGGCATCACACCGCCTACCTGACCGCACAGCAGGCGGTGTTGCAGTGCTCCTTTGGCATGGTGTTCACATGCCACGTGCCAAAAGGAGCATGCAAAAGTGCCACAGCGGTGGCTAGGGTGCCCTTTTTCTGGGCCAAAAAGAAGTGGCATTTTACTGCTTCTTTTTGGCCCAGAAAAATGCCAGATCGGAATCACGGCGTGTGGTTGCCACAGCCCCAGTCCGGCGCTCAAAGGGATGGTGCAGAGCTGCTCCTTCAGGGTAGTCTGCTTTCCTCCAAAGTAACATTTTCACATTTTATATCATACCCTCCAATACTTCACAGATGAAACTGGGACATGTATGGCCAAGCATCATCAGTGTGTAATCATGATAGCAAAAGTTATTAATAAGCTAGGAGAGTCTGAAGCAGATTGATTTTGCCTGAGCGTACTTGGAAAGTTTAGATTCCACCTGTCCTCCAGCTGTCCTCTCTTTTCCTTCCTTCTGAGTTAATTCAGTGCAAACTATTTTTGCATTTTGAAATCAGACTGCAATAACTGAAGTAAGCTGAAGACAAAGGGAGAAAGTGGGAGAAGGAGAGAGAAACTGGGACATTTTTAAAGCAACTGAAAAAGTGGTCTGAGTGCCCCTGCCAAACTGAGAGAGCTGCAGGGTATCATGTATGCCCATGCTGTCTGAAATATGCTGTGAGTTGCAGGCCAACAAAGTAACAATGAAGGTCTGACATTTACTTATCTTCACATAAATCAGTGGTTCCCAACCTGTGGGTCGGGACCCCTTTGGGGTTCGAATGACCCTTTCATGGGGGTCACCAAAGACCATTGGAAAACACCTATTTAATTACAGCTATGAAGTAGCAATCAAAATAATTTCATGGGTTTGGGTCACCACAACATGAGGAACTGTATTAAAGGGTTGAGGCATTAGAAAGGTTGGGAACCCCAAACATAAATGTTTAACATGGCCAGCATCATATCCTGCTCAAGATATGGTGACTGTGATGCCACTGGGGCTCCCTGACCAAAAAAAAAAAATCATCTATTACCCCAAAACACACATTACAATTTCTGCTCTCATCTGCTTGGATCCAAAGTGCTCTACAGGGACATAACTTGACATTCTAGATAAACTCAGCAGCTAAGGAGTAGGCCTTTAAGAAGAATGAAATAGATTCTAACTGGGGAGAATTAACAGGGATTAGAGGGCTTGTGGTACAGAAATCTGACCCACTTCAACCTTGGCTAAATCTATAATTCTACATTTTTAGTTTGTAAAACTTTTTTCTATCCTCTGATCTCCCAGGCTAAATCTACATCTTTTGTTTTAAATCTTTCTATCCTCTACTTTCCCAGGGACTGTTGCTACAATTTGTCCAGTTGCTTAGCTAAATCTTTACATAAGCTTTACTCACTTTGAAGCTGTATACTAGTTTTTCTTTTCTTTTATCTTAACTTTAGTCTCGGCTTAGCCCTGGTTAAACTGCTTAACTGCAACAATAGAGCTGAAAATAATAGACTGGAGGAGTAGACATTGAGACATTTTAAAAGCTCCAACAGAGCCCCTTGTCAAAGGCTTCTCTAGTTAAATATATTGTCATAAGATCAGAAAACTGTGTAGGGACAAGGAACTAAAAACAAAACAGGAAAAGTTAAAGAATAGGAAGTGGAAGGTAGGACAGTTCTCACAGCGGAAAGAAGTGCAGAACTGTAAAGTGGTCATGCTAATTAGAAGGAAAATACTATACTAGAAAATATAGGAGAAGGACCACTAATAAAATTGCTGGTATTATCTTCAAGCATGGGTGATGTGTTTAGTAGCACTGATGGTCAACAACTTTACTTGTGATGTTAAGAATGTTAAATTTGCATTTATTTTACTAATGGCTAATGTCTACTTGTTACCTCAAGATATTATTGTCTGCAGGTTAATTTTAGGGAATTTGGAACCAACCACATTTTCTTTGATTTTCTTTTCAAAAAATCTGAATGTAATATGACCATAATATATTACTAATGTGGTGGTTTGAGCACTGGACTCTAACTCTGGAGACCAGGGTTCAATTCCTCACTCAACCATGGAAACCCATTGGGTGACCTTGGGCAAGTCACACACTCTTAGCCCCAGAAAACTCTGTGATAGGTTCACCTTAGGATCACTATGAGTTCGAAATGACTTGAATGCATGACAACAACAACAACAATGTAATAGGTTACTTTTCAAACAGTAATAACTACCTTCAACAAGTTATTTGTAGGTTTTTTGGGCTATGGGGCCATGTTCTAGAAGAGTTTATTCCTGACATTTTGCCAGCAGCTGTGGCTGGCAAAATGTCATGAATAAATTCTTCTAGAACGTGGCCTCATAGCCCCCCAAAAAAAACCACAAAAACTATTTCAACAAATTACTTTCTTTTAAATGAATACTAATGCTAATACATTAGTTTTAAAAATAATGTTTCCATGTGTTGAGCTGAATTTTAAAAAAGACCCCAAAAGCACCCATTTTGAAGCTGAAACAGGTTTGAGAGGGAAAAGCCCCATAATGGCATCCATCACAGTTCGCCACTGGACCACAAACCGAACTCATAGTTGGTAAGCTACTACCTACTGTCATATCTGTCCCATAAAAGAGGAATGATCCATGTTTGCACTTGTTTTCAAATTTGTTTGAAAACAAAATGGCAGATCAATTCAAAACACATTGTTAGACTGATGCTAGTTTTCTTAATGTATTGGTGGAAAATAACAACCTTGCATTATTATCACTGAATCTGTCAGTCCTTCTGCATTGCAAAGTGAAAGAAGTAAATTGGAAGATGTACTGCCAAATTCTCTCATTTTAGTGCAAGTACAAGAATTAGTGTGAGTATTCTTGTCAGCTCTTTTTCATTAACAATTACTCTTCTAACATAAATGACGTTTTGTAACAATTAATCTTCCCTCAGCACACACATTCTTGGCATTTCCTATTTTTACCTTCTGTGTAGAAATCCAACATTATTTCAGATGCAATATATGAAACTTGACTAGTATTTCCATCTCATTTATTCTTTGCATGATACTGAGTTTCTGGCTTGTATGACAATAGAAGCAGGTTTGAAACATAAAACATTGCTTTCTGGTCTTCCACTCTGAACAGAAAAGGTGACAGAAGAAAAATCTTGAATGATTTTATACTGAAATGTGGCTGCATTTTAATGATGCTAATAGTATGTCTCTGAAGGTGCATAAAAGCATCAGAAGGGTAATATGCACTAATATGAGCAGTAATTTATGTAGTGGAAGTTCTTTTCTTGGCATTAAAATTCTTTTTCGACAGATTGATCATTCTGCTTACAAAGGAGTTATGCATCTTCAAATGCAAATTATTTCTTTCTGAATCAAGTAAGAAATTGATTAAACTGTTTGGCTTGAGACTATTTTAGAATCTATTGGTTTGCCAGTAGCTGCAAATGTTTCGTTTCCATATGAAGGAAGACAACAACCTCTTGTTCTTTTTTTAGTTAATTGGCAGATAGAATACTGATTAGAACTTGGAAAGTTAGCTTTGACTATTAATTTCACAATATTAAACATTAGAGATGGAGACATTAAGTGAATTATGGAGCACTCCCTGCCCAAAACCTTAAAGAGTATGACAATATTTTTCTCATGAGGGTCTTCAGGGGACTGCCAGAGGCTTCAAGGTCTGGAAAAGTTGGTTCAAGGGCCCATGCAGCCCATGTGTTGTACTGCCACCAATCTCAAGAGTACTGACATGACATGTGCTAACAGGTCCCTAGTTTGTTGTTGTTGTGTACCTTAAAGTAGTTTCTTATTTATAGCAACCCCAAAATGAAATTATCATGGGATTTTCCTGGCAAGATGTGTCCAGACAGAGGAGGTTTGCCATTGCCTTCGTCTGGGACTGATAGCATGTGACTTGCCCAAAGTCACCCAGTGAGTTTCATGACCAAGCGGGGAAATCAAAACCTGGTCTCCAGATTTCCAGTCCAGCACTCAAACCACTATGCCTTGCTGGCTCTAGTCTCTAGCCCCTGCCATTATTATTACTTTGCAGAACAGGACAATTCAGACTAACCCACAAAATGCATCAAGTAAGTGAGACAAGCAAGAAGAGCTCATCTGAAATAAACTCCATGTCCCTTCTTTCTCTCTGAATATTTTGTGCTAGGGATGAGCAACATATTGGAAGCAAAGTGGTATCAAAGCTTGTATAAAGTGATTAGTGGGAGAGCCAGGCTAGATTATCCCTACAGTTTATCTCTCCATATGCCTTCCTTTGGATTACAGTCAAGCCTTTTGCCACCTCCTTACTTTTAAGACCACTTTCCCCTCCTTCAAGAAATTAAGTTAGTCTGTTGGTTCCATTTGTTTGGGAAGGGAGAAGCCATTGGTCCCCAAATCCAGTAATGGCTGTTTAGTTACTCCCAAACTTGATACCCAGCTTAAGCCGCTGTTGTAACAAAATATAAGTCAACCTATTTTGTCTGTCTCCATTTCTATTTCAAGATGGATTTCCTGAGATAATAAATGTAAATTTGTTGTTGCGTGCCTTCAAGTCATTTCTGATTTAAGGTGAATCTATCACAGGATTTTCCTGGTAAGATTTGTTTTGAGGGGTTTTGCCTTTGCCTTCCTCTGAGGCTGAGAGATAGTGACTTGTCCAAGGTCACCCAGTAGGTTTCCATGGCTGAGTGAGGATTTGACCCTTTCATAGTCCAGTGTTGAGCACGACACTATGCTGGCTCTAAATGTAAATAGAAACCCCATCTGTTTTCCTTGTGAAACCCGTTTGTTCTCCTGTTGACTTCCTGAAGTCATTGCCAGTGCTATGACCATACTCAACAAAACAAACAAACAAAAAGCTAACAGAAACCACTCAGCATTCCCACTTCCCACTCCAGTACCTGGTTAGTTTTTTGCCCTCAAGATGATGGGGCAGATCACTCTGCAACCTGAATAAAAAGCTGAAAATATCTGTAGTTGTATTCATTTAAATGTCATGGCCTGACTCAAAGAATCCTTAGCTTGTAGAGTCCTAGGTGCGTCCCGCACGCGCCAAAATTATGTGCTCGGCATTTACTAGGGTTAGGAAAGGGCGCCCCTTCCGGACACCCTAACCCTAGTATGTGCTGAGCACATACAAAATGGCAGCACCCATTCTACATGGGCGCCGCCATTGTGATGTCACGACCGCGCCGCCTCCAAACGGAGCAGCGCGGAAGTGATGTCCTGGCGCCACGCAAGGGCTCGCTCCTTCCAGCTTTGCATCGCTGACGACACCGCCGTCGGGTCTCCTTGGGGCATGAAACCCTAAGGACACCCCTTTCCAGGCCATGGGGAAGCGGCCTTTTGCCGCTTCCCCGCAGCCTGGAAAGCGAGGGATTGGGGCCTCAAAGGATCCCACTGTGGCAGCTGAGGCCCCGATCCGGTGGGGAAAGGGGCGGGAACAGGCTGCCCCAAAGGGGCGGTCTGTAAACCGCCCTAATTTTTGTTAAGTGATCCCAAGCCTTTTCTCAAGATCTAAGTTCCTTGGGTAATACAATCAAACAAGTGTAAGTCAGTGGTAACAGCTGCAACCTAGGAATGTCAAATGGAACCTACTGCATTAGGTGTGCCTTTCCAGTTCTAATTCATTACATCGTGTGATACAATTTTAAAGCTGTTAACTAATTACACAGCTAATACAAAGAGCTTGGATTCTTTTAAAGAAAATATTTTTTATTCATTACTGTTGTTAAAGTTATTTTTTTTCTTTGTTATTAACTGAATGGGGCATTGCTAATGCATTATGATTACATTATTTCTTATGTCTCTTCCACACTACATAATTACAGCACTTCAATGCCACTTTAGAATCCTGGGATTTGCAGTTTAGGGAGGGGCATTAAGAAATCAGAAAGCTCTTCTGGTGCCATCCCAAACAACCAATGCCAGACTGGAATCATAGTGCTGTAATCTTGTAGTGTGCAAAAGATCTTGGTTATTGTTTTTTTAATACATCTAAAAATACAAAAATGGTCCTATGGCCTCCAAAATGACTCCCTCCCAAAAGCAACATTTTAGGACTAATAAGTACTGGAAACTCACAGGGTGACCTTGGGCAAGTCACACTCTCTGAGCCTCAGGAGAAAGTAATGGCAAACTCCCTCTGAAGAAACTTGCCAAGAAAATCCCACAATAGATTCACCTTAGGGTTGCCATCAATCAGAAATAACATGAAGGCACAGAACAACAACAAAGTATTAGGGGACTTTCATGTTATACAATGATCACACACTACAATTTCATGTTCACTTCTATGGTTCCATCCTATGGCATCACTGGGTTTGTAGTTTAGCAAGACATTTAGAATTCTCAGTCTGAGAGCTCTATTGCCTCACAAAAACTACAACTCCCAGAATTCCACAGAATTCAGCCATAGCAATCAATATGGAATAATAGTGTAGTATAAAAGGGCCCATTGTTGTCGCTGATGATGTTTAAAAAGCTAAACCAAAAATTGGCTTGCTATTGTTGATTCTAGAGCTTGAAGATGTTAAAGTAGAATTTAAGTTAATAATAATTATGTGACTTGCATTTGCTAACTACTTAAATCATGCAAAAGGGTATTTTATGTTAGCTCAGTGTATCTGAAATATACAACATTTAATTATTGAGAATGGGAAAGTACAAAGGGTTCTAAGTAAAAATGATTGCAAAATAGCCTTTTAATGTACCAGTAGTAATATTGGATAACATCACTATAAAAATCCCTTTGCAAAATGGTCACTGTGAGTTAAGCATTAAATATAAAATGTTAATACAGTGGAACACTATTAAGGAAGATTCTTATTATGGATAAGGAACATTATTTTTATAATAGAGATGAAGACGGGAGCTGGGATTGCAGATTTGTAAAACCCTAGGCAAACTCAGTTTGGATGTGTTCCATTACTTGCCAATGGATGGTTAAATTTTTATCACATTTTTTACAGTACTTTTATAGTTGGAATGGAAATCTGGGGCAATTTCAAACAGGGAAAATACCTCCAGGTGGTATGAGAGTGAGAAAAAGATAGAGAGATCAAGAACAAAGAAAGGGATTCATGTATGTCAATGTGGGATCATTTTTTTCTGGGAACATCAGTGTGAGCTGCATTATTGTGTGTGATCATAAACCCCTGGGTATAAATGTGGAATACAGTGGCTCCACACAGGTTGCATCTGAACTGCAGAGATAAAGCAATTCGACACCGTTTTAATTGCCATAGCTCAGTGCTATGGAATCCCTGGATTTGCAGTTTTGTGAGATATTTAGCCTTCTCTATTAGAGAGCTCTGGTGCCACAACAAACTACGGATCCCAGGATTCCATAGGATGGCACCATGACAGATAAAGCAGTGCCAAACTGCATTATTTTTGCAGTGCAGATGGTCTCCATCAGCTAAGTAGTCTATAGGCTGATAAACCCAATCTAATTTTATGTAAGACAAATCTCATCCTCTAGATTCTTGATTATTTTTGGTTCTTTGGATATCAACCATGATGTTCCCATGAAAAGGCTGGAGCTCTGACACTCTCTATTATGTTCCTATACCTTTTGGTGCCTGAGAGTATTAAGTGCATTAAATGTAAGGCCCCGTGAACCTGAGAACATTTGAGGGATGACAGGTTTCTGCTGCAGTATGAAGCAAGGGAATATATAATTACATCATTGTCTCTCCTCTTGCTCCCGGGTGTAACTTGCTTAAATGTCATCTCAGAACTGCAAGCTCTCACTCTCTTTTCTTTTGGCGTAAGCCTTATTCAAACGGCACTCCCGACATCATGATAATGGTGTGTGCCTTAGCCCAGGGAGAGCACGTGGCTTCCGCAGGGGAATTCATATTCAGGCATCACCGATCATTGACCTGGCTATTGTTGTTTGTGATACTTACTGGTAAACTTTTGCAATCAATACAACATCAGCCCGCATTGCACCTGGGAATGGAAACCTGAAACAGTGCACTTAATCTTGAAGCCAGCTTACGCTCCCTGCTCGGTTGCTAAACTGGGTAGTTGGCCTACTTGATGCAGCATTATTACTGCAGAGGTCAGATGTGAGCTGGCTTGGCAAGTGCTGATGAATGGCTCTTTGTGATGAAGCACCTCTTCTGTCCAACACAAGAGACATTTAATAATGATGGACCATAACTGCACACACAGAAAAAACCCTGTTGCTGCTTTGGAAGCTTCTAGCGTGGAAGCTTCATTTTCAAATAAAAGCTTTTCCTTTTTAAAGGGGAAGTACAATCAGTATATTTCTTTTAAGACATTTGGCAATTACAAAGAATATGAAAAGTTACCAGAACAATGCTTTGCTTCACTCTGGGAAATGTTTTTGAAGTGGAGGGATTAAACCAGTGGTAGGAATCCTGTGGGCCCCCAGATGTGGTTGGCTTCCAATTCCCAGTATAAAACATCATTAGGTAACTTGAATATTACCTCAAGGTAAACATAGATTTGGATCCAGTGGTATCGTTCTGCAAGGACAGACGTGTACAACCTACAGGCCACAGACCCATCTTTGGTTGCATCTGCACTGCAGAAACAATCCAGTTTGAGACTGCTTTATCTGGTATGGCTCAGTGCTATGGAATGTTGGAAATTGTAGTTTTGCGAGACATTTAGCCCCCTTTGTCAGAGAGTTCTGGTGCCACAACAAACTACAATTCACAGAATTCCATAGCATTGAGCCATGGCAGTTAAAGTGGTGTCAAACTACATTATTTCTGCAGTGTGGATGCAGCCTTTGTGGTCTTTCTGTAAACTTGCAGGAGGCAGTAGGAATGATAAAGCCCTCTGAAGGCAGAAAGCCAAGATGACACTCTGTAGCTGGCTTTTGAAGGCTCTATCATGCCTGCTGTTTGGACATTCAAAGCACTGCCATCACTGTTATCACTGCCAGTGGAACATCACTATTAGAATACTGTATAGTTTTCCAGGGGAAGTAGAGATCTTCAGTATGTGAAGACATAATATGTTCAGAACATCACAAGAAAAGGAACTAAATTTACAATAACAACAACAATGAAATAAGCTGAGGAAAGCTTTAGTGTAGTGAGAATGGTTCGAAATCAGCAAATGATAGAAAATGAAGTGAATTCAGTATGGAAAGGAAAGGAAAAAAATACTGAGCCAAGTATCAGTGTGGTGAGGTTATTTGAAAGGCTACTAATGCAATATGTGAGCAAATAAATAAAGTACTGTACATTAAATATGATGGGCAAATTAATGAACAGGGAGGTTTCACTGTAAGATGAAAGTGGAAGACATCTTTCTGGGGCAGGAAGGCAATGTAAATAATTAAAGGTAGGCAAAAATAAATAAATGTATAATATGGACTGTTGGTGAAAAGGAAAACCTCTTGGAATGAGTGGTATGGTCTTTTCTTAAGTGGATCTCAACAGGTTACTGATCCCACCCTCTATGTGACCACTGGTTCCCAAAAAATATGCACATCAGTGTTAAGACAAAGTGCAAACTCTCAATGTTTAGTGAAACACATCAACTCCAATTTGATACAATGTGCACAACTGCTGGCAGAACACATATAACCATTAGTGGAACAAAATATATGGATAAAGAGTTTGAAATTCTCATTGAGCTATGACTTCAGGGAGAATTTTTATAAAATGATGTATGGTATTTAACACCAGAAGGTTATCAAAAATTTACAGGGACACCTCAGATGTTCGAAATATAATCAGAAGGTCAGGACTTTTCCACCCTCATATATAGTGAACCTGAGATGAAGCGAAGAACTACTGGATTCAGATTCATCTTATATTGGAAGACATTTTAAAAGTAAAGGTACAGTTAAAACCAAAGACTTTTTTGTGCTTGGAATTCTGGATGATCAAACTGAGAAGAAACATGGGAGGACTTTACAAGAAGATTGGCTGATGAAGATATTGAACATGCTGAAATGGACAAATTGACAATGGGGCGAAACAGACGTTCAATAAGAGCCAGGTTCCCAGCAGACTGGGGGCATGGCATTCAGACAGTAGCATGCCCTCAGTCCACCAGGAAGCTGCAGATCCAAGGCGTTTTGGCAGCACAATGTTTACACATGCTGTGCCGAAGAAATACTGAAGAAATGCCACAGTGGCAGCAAAGGCATCCCTTCCCCAGTGCAAAAAAGAGTGGCTTTCTGCCACTCCTTTTTGTGACAGGAAAAGGCCAGGTTGGGGGCGCAGCATGCGGTTGCTGCGACTTTAACCTGGCAAGCAAAGGGGCAGCCAAAAGCTGCTTCTTACCCGCCATCTGTTTCGTCCTAGTGTTGTTAAAGAGAAATCTTTGAATAGCTTTAAGAAAGACTGAGAATTGTTTATTTCTTATTTGCAGTTACACTGGAAATATGAATCAACAATAGGTTTTATTAAATAAACAGGTTTTATATTGTGTAAATATAATACTATGAATAGAAGTATAGCTAATAGTGGTATATACATCAGTTAGGCAGGGAAGCCAGTGTGGCATAGTGGCTTGAGTGCTGGACTACAGCTCTGGAGATGAAGGGTTCCATTCCCAGTTTGGCCGTGAAACTCACTGGGTGACGGTCGAAGGCTTTCACAGTCAACATCCATAGTTTTTTGTTGGTTTTTCAGGCTATGTGGCCTTATTCTGGAAGAGTTTATTCCTGATCTTTCGCCAACATCTGTGGCTGGCATCATCAGAGAATACTGGCATGGAAGTGAGTGAGATATATACTGTATACTGTGTGGTCCTTTGTTGAGAGGAGGTGATTTGCACATTAATCTGTGTGTTGGTCTGTTGTTGAATTAGTGGTCCATTGTCTGCTGGGAAACCCCTTCATCCTGGGTGTTTTTCATTTGCCCATGCTGGTATTTTTCAGGCCAGGAGATATAGAAATAGGTGAGTGATGTTTTTTTCTCACATCTGCCACATCTGCTCAGATATGTTTTAAAACAAGATGCATGCAGCTATGTACAAAAGTGTGTTCATGTTTACTAGAATCTGGGTACTAAGAGTTCAGTCCACCCCACTGTCCCATGTGAATTATTGAAATTTAAGCTTAAGTGTTGCTGACTTCCAATGAATTAATGGCTTAAATCCAAGTACTTCAGCTGAAATGGGTTGTGAAATCAGATCATTAGTAACCCTGCACTCTCTGTAACTGAGAATTAAACACCTCTTTCATGGTGATGTATGAAAACATCTTTGTAATTCAAAGGCCTGGGTAGTTTTGCACAAGCAAATGTAAAAATATTGGTTATTTGTTTTCTGTTTCTTTCTCTCTATATATTAGGTATGTGCATTTATTTCTTTTCCTTTCTTTCATTTTCTATGTACAACTCTTTGGAGTCATGGAAAAGGATGTAACTGAAAGTAGCAGAATGAATCTAGCAAAAATACAAGGAAATTTTGCCAGTGTAGAAGCCGTCTTTGAACATGGAAGCAGTCATTTGAGACATTTAAAACTGCATGAGTATGAAAGACTAGAAAATATACTTGATGAAACTCAGTTACTTTGGCATAAAGGAGGTCATTCTCCATTTCTAACTCCAAAATCTTCTACACTATTTGTGCTTAATTTTACATAGTTAGAGCTATAGAGCATAATCATCCAAATCGTAATAAAAATCTTATAATGTATAAAAACCTGTAATGCCTCATTTCCCATCAAATGAGGTTAGCCCATCTCAAATGTGAATAGCTTCTCTTCCATTGGGTCAGTGGGAGGGTACAAGATATCCTGGCCTTAGATACAGCTACGCACACACACACATGTTGGAAAAGACTAATCTCCCAGTCCCCTCTGATAAATTATTCTGCCACTATGTTCCAGTGGTTTGGCTGGTCCTGCATTTTAATTATGCTAAGGAAAGATGACCCTTCTTATATCTCCAGAACATCATTTAGAATATTTTCCCCCTAATTTTCCCTCCACAGACATCAGTCTTGGGTGACCATCCTTAAATAAAAAGGCATCATATCTGTATGAGAGCCAGCACAGTGTAGAAGTTTATGTATTGGACTATGACTCTGGGAGCCGAGGGATTGAATCCTCACTAAGCTATCCTCTTGGTGAACTTGGACAAGCCAGACTCTCTCAGCCTAAGAGGAAGACAACAGCAAACCTCTTCCACATAAATCATGTCAAAGAAACCCTATGATAGGATTGGCATAAGTCAAAACCAACATGAAAGCATATACAATGAGCCTGCACCATACGTGGGCTTCATTTCCACAGCTTTCAGCATATGCTGAAGCCATGGGAGAATATAATGAATGGTGTGCACGCCTATGGCATGTGCACCGTGCAGCGCTGCATGCACACGTCCCATTATTTTCAATGGGGTGTGAGCATATGTGATTTACCTCTTACCCGGAGGGGTCTGGAACGGATCCCCTGCATAAGGGAAGGAGCTCTGTAACCTCAGCTTGTTCAGGACCATGTTTATATAAATCTGTGGCTTACAAACCATGTCCTGTTTTGGTGGGGGGGGGGAAGGCATGGTATACATAAAGAGACAGCATGGTGTAGTGGTTTGAGCACTGGACTATGATTCTAGAGATCAGGGTTCAATTCCCTACTCCAACATGGAAAACTATGGATTAGTCACACACACTCAGCCTCACAAAACTGTGACAGGTTTGCCTTAGGGTCATCATACATCAGAAACAACTTGAAGAACACAAGACCAGTAAAATAAAGATGAGATCAGTTTTTAATAAAACAACAGAAGTGGATGTCTGGTTTTGGTTTGGTTTGGTTTGGTTCTGGCATATTTGGCAGTCTAGAAGCTGCTAGAGAGCTCTAGAGTAGAAAATCCCCATCTTCCAGATGCACTGAAGTAGTTCCCAACCCGGAGCCCATGTTAGACCAAGGAGTCCCTCTTGCTCAACTTTGGAATCCTTCTTACACAACTGACTCTCCTCAGGTCCCCCCTTTTCATGTATGTGTGTTTCCAAGCAATAAGAAGCAGCAAGCCATCAAGATGTGACACCAAGGGCTGAGTGAAGTGTCCTGTAGAAAAATATATTCTACTTTTTAACTTTAATTATCCTTGAATACCAGACTAGAAATATCACTTCTTGCCCCAAGCATGACATCTGCAGTTCTAAGTAAATTTGTTAGAAAAACCCACCTGTCTCAGTAAACAAGGTAGAAGACCAGGCTGCAAGAATGCTTTGAAGCTTCCAGGCAATTATTTCTGAATGTAATGCCATATGGGAAGTGGAAGAGAGCCGTTTTAAAATCAAATGCACATGCTCTGCTATTGCCTTTGAGATATATATATGGAGAATTGGAATACCATTTTAGTGCCAATGGTGAAAGTATTTTTATTCTCATAACACATCCGCTATGGACAGTATGCTGAGCCTGGACCAAAGAGATCTAGATTTATATTGGCCCATGATGCAGATTTTGGGGGCAGCCTGCAGAGCATCAGTATCTCTCAGCCTGTGCCAAATTAAGCTAATGCACATAATAAGAATAAATAAAATAATAGTAGTATCAAATATACATAACATTGAAGGAAACATATTGCAGTGTGGCTGTGTTGGTCATACATCAAAATACAACAAAATCCAAAATCCACAAAATAAACAATATTTTATTAGCCAACCAAACTGCAGACAATACACCATGCAACCTTTGAAGCTTCACTGTTGTTTTCATCAGGTGTTAATATTAAAAATCACACAGGAGAAGAAAGGTGATGGTGTTAGAATCACAGGCCTATATTTTTCTTCTCAGTTGTTATTCTGTTGCTAGTCAAGATGGTGGTGAGGAATCTCCATGCTTCTTGGCCACGTGGGGGCCAGGGACAAAGGGCAATAAAAGATAAGCAGTATAGCTCTTCAGTGAATTTTAGATTTTTTTGTATTTTGTTGCATGGCCAAAATGGCTACCCCTAAATGTGTTCTCTGGATTTGAAGATACCCAATTTTGCCACAACAGGGGAAATTTTAACAAGAGGGAGCAATAGACTGAGACTTAATTCTCTGGTGTTTTTAATATAGCACCTAAAGGTTTTTCCAGATGTAACAGTAATGGGACTTCTTAGGAAATGCAATGTTCTCTGACTTAAGCACTAGACAGATGGGCGCTATAGGGCACCCTCATCACGTGCGAGGGGCAATGTTTCTAGACGCCCCTCACACGTGACAAGGGTGTCAAAATGGCGGTGCCCTGTACAGATGGGCACTGCCATTTTGATGCAACAGATGTTTAGCGATCGCACATCGCAGCACCATAATGACGCCTCAAAAAGAACCCGCTTTTTGCTGCGCGAGGAAGCCACACGGTTTGTCTGTTAATATCGAGGAAGCCTTAATTTTAGTAAGTCGGGTTGAGAGGAAAGTACTGTGTTTGTGTGTAGGGGAGGTTTTGGGGGGCTGTATCTCTCAGAATCCCTCAGCAACTGGGCGATGCTATGAGGTGTAGTTTTTTTAAAAGTTGCTGTTCCAGTCTCTGCTTGTTTATGAGCCAACGAACAAGTGTTGGAGTGGGAGAATAAAGGATCATCATTCTGAGCAGTCTTGCAAAAACCGATTTGTTTCCTGGACTTTGGTTAGACTGAGCGCCTCCCCTTCTCTCAAAGATAAAGGAAGGGCAAAAACAGAATGTCAGAAAGACATTGGAGATTATCAGTCAGGAAAAGGATGTCTTTGTCCCATCCTTACCACGTGATCGCAGGAAAGACTTTCACACCACGTTGTGCTTATCCTGAGATAGTCCCATCCAGGAAGAGCAAGTGACAGCAATCACGTGAAAGACTTTCATGTGACATTGTGCTGATCCTGTCATTGTCCCATCATTGCAGTGGAATTGTGCTGGCATTTTGCATTAGCGGGGATTCGTGCTAATACAATTCCACTTTAATGACAGGATAATGACAGGATCAGCACTATGTGTATGAAAGGCTTCCATGGGATTGCAGTCACGGATGGAATAAGGACAGGAAAGTGATCCTGACTCTGTCTCATCCTCATATGATAATCTCCCCAGTGTTTGTGCCAGATCAGCCAGTCTCATAATCTATGACTGCCCCTTCTCCAGTCACCTAACTCCCAGAGAGTCCACAAACAACCAAGGAAGAGCTAATTGTGAAAATGCTAATTGCTGGTGAAGGTCATTCCCACTACTCCTTACCTCTGGGGTTCAGTTAAAGATGAGGTACTCTCCCACCAAGGCCAAGCTCCCAAACCTGCCAGATTGGCTTGCTACACTAACATTCCACATTGGTGAGAGTGGCATGCAAGGAGCCCATAGACACTGCTCAAGAGTACCAGAGATATTGGATTTTGACATCAGGCTTTATTCTGAACTGTAAAGGAACTATTCACATGGCTTCAGCCTAACTCCAAACTATAGACATTATCACACAAAGCTTTTAAACCAGAATTAAAGCTAGAGAATAGCTTCTTTGGTCATACTCATCACATGATATCTTCTCTCTTATTCTCTATCGCTCTCATTGCTGCTTTGCCTTTAAAACATTGGTTTGTTGTTAACAGCCCTTGTGTCAACTTCAACTCAGGGCATCCCTGAGGATGTGATATCTTCTAGACCCTCACTGCTCTGTTTACATTTTGCAGGCTCATGCCCATGACCTCCCCAATTGAATCTAGGTGTGTGGTCTTTTTCTCTTCTACCTTCAACTTTCCCAGCACTATTGTCTTTTCTAATGAGTCATGCCTTGTCATAATGTGGCCAAAGTACATACAGCATCCCTTTTCACTGATGTGAAAATCCATCAATAAGCTCTCAATATAGCTGTTTTCCCACTAGTTCTCAGGTGCAATACGTTCCTTCCTTTGCAATTCCAAAATTAGGCAGTCATGTCATGTCTTTGGTGTGATTCTCTTCTTCTGCCTTGCTATTCCCAAGCAGGCAGCTTCCCTCTTTTCTATTTCTTTTATTTTCTTTATAAAAATTGAATTGCACTGCAATAACTCTTGCAATTGCATTCAAAATAAAAAAAATGGAAATGCACACTGGGTAGGGCATAGGGAAGGAGGGTGTGGTTAAGGAAGACATGTGGAAGAGAACACGTGGTACCATCGACTGCAAAAACAGAACCTTCACACTATTTCAAAGAAATGCACTAATGTTTCCATTTCCTTAAATAATGCAGTTGTGGTGAGACAAGAGGCTCCTATGTCCTGCGACGAGTATCTTGGAATGGATTCATCTAGAGTGGATTCAGTATCCTACTGACATTGAGACACCAGCCTCTATTGGCTCCGAGCAGACTGGATGGGAAGAGGACAAAGAGCAGAAAAAGTAATGTACAATCATTTCTTCCACACATACACTGAAAAAGTAAAGAGAGTAGTGCATGGTTTTTGTCATTCTTTAACCACCCTGAATTATTAAAGGCGGAGGGTCGTTAAAATGTATTGATATATAAAATTAAACTACCACTTGCAATCTTGAAGATGCCCCAGACATCCATCATAAACTAACATTTTTCTTCTTTAAGCTGGATCACCACTCTCCCTTGACATTTTATCTCCTTGTTCTAAATTCCCTACAAGAATTTCTTTGTTTTTACTTTGATTCTTTCTAGGAAAGTGAATGGCAATTGCAGATGTAATTGCTCTTTTCCTGCATTTCTTTTTATGACACTCTCAAATATGCATTTGCACACACTTACTCATCTCAGCGGTTATGTTTGCAATTGCTTTGCTGAATTGCTTTTATTTCTGCTGATTACATAAACTTCCCAACTACATGGTGTTTGGTTTTAAAATGTATACAGCCTATTTCTTCCCCCTCCTCCCTATAAAAACCTTTATACTGAGGTTTCTTTGAGGGAATGTACTGTTAATTAATAACAGTGAGAAACTAGCTCTGGATTTATACTGAAAACTACCTCATTGCTTATGGTTACCTCATGTAGTACATTTTTAATTCAAATGTTTTCCATCTGGCCCATCATATCAGGGCATATGAGAGACACTCCTGTGCACTGCCTTTAAATTCCTCAATGAAAACAAGAACTGATTGTTCCAGGGAGAACCAAAAAAAGAAAGGGAAGGGAAGGGAAGGTAGGTAGGTAGGTGGCTATTTGCTTCTATTGCTGAGGATATCTATTTATTCAGTGCACATGTTCTTTAATTAAATTGAAAGACGCTGCATGCACACAGCTTTGGAACACTGCAGAACCCGTATCTCCTAATGGGTTAAAAATAAACAGAAAGCCTGTGAGAAAAACAAAACACAAAATAAAAAAAAGTAGGCAGAAGCGGTAATGACAGTTTTGAAGTATCCAGTACCTGTTGTGACAGGAATAACAAATTAATTGGGACTATAACAGATTCTTTGTAAAGGTGAAGTAAACACACTTGACTGTATATTTTTCACCATCAGTTAAGTCTCAATTGGTTCTAAAAATAAACAGAAGACATTGAACAGTTTTAATAGATTTTGACACCTAGGTATTATGCTGTCACTCCAGTATAAATGAATCATAACTTTAGACTGCACCAAGGAATTACTACACATTTGGAGAAAATTTATGGGGCTCCAAGCTCAGAATCGTGATGTGATATCAAAGGAAAGTCATGAGTGGAAGGGGAGGGAGAAGTGAGGGTGGCTGGCATAAATTATCTTCTCCTCTGTCCACATAGAATGCTAAAAAAGACTCAGCATGAGGCCAGAGTATATGACCTCTAATTCACAGTCATAAGTACCAGCTGGCCTTTGCCAGCTGTTAGGCAGTCTGCAACCTGTTACATGCCAATGGCAACCACCAATGCCTTTCAGGTGACCCCATGGGATGTTACAATGCTGGAAATAATACCGCTTCTATAAATACTATTTGGTATTTCTTTGCATAGAGTATGGAAGTAGACCCCCACATTTCCCAAAGCGTATGTGAACAACTATGCTAAGAACACTGTAGTGCAGGGAACTCCATATTGCGATGGGAGGCAGGTTGTCCCTTCTGTTATGTATGCTGGGCTTCTTTCTTGGCAGGTAGCAACATGGCTATATCTTCCTTTCTCACATGGCAAGACCATAGGTCTAGCTGTAAGGCAGAAAAAAAATGCAAAGGGCAGAAGACAGTGTTATTTTGTTGTTGGTCAGTTGATTGATTTGTGCAGTTTATTTGTGGGATGTGTTTTGAGGTAGTTTAATTTGAAGTCACCTATTAATAACAGCAAGAATAGCTTTCAGATTTCTTGGTTGCTGTAGCATTGCTCCCAACATAAATAAGTGCTTTTATCTTTTTTTAAAAAAAAATCTGTATTTTATTCTTTTAATTAGTGATCTGTTTTACTATTGTAATAGTTTGATTCAATTTTAATTGTCATTTTTGTATGTTTTAATTGTACTGTTCTTTTAAAATGTAAGGTGCTCTGACTCCCAATTTTAGAAAAAAGTGGGATATAAGTATGATGATGAGATGATGATAAATAAATGGTTTGTGTACTTCATATTTAAGTGCACACAGCACCTGCGTAACATGACGACATGAGTTATGTAATGGTCAGAATCCTGTTAGGACTTTACTTTGTATTTCTTATAGCACTTGTACATTTTACCAGTTTGCCCAAAGAGGTCTCCAAGTCCTCCCTGCACCAGTATTCCCCTGGGTTATGTAACAGCCTGCTACACTGCTGGAATGACATACAGGTACACCTCTGTTCTTCCCAAAACTGTCTGGTCATCCTCATGCTCTCCACAGTTGCATGAATTGGAAAGATTCTAGGTCAGTGTCTCCTTTTAGGAGAAGAAAACTAATTGGGTGCTGACCTATTGTGTCCAGTTGTCTGAATCTGATTCCTCTGGATCCATTTTTAACAGCTTTTGGTGAGGACTGCCTTGTTGCCCAGTGGAATTACTGTTACCAGAAGGGAGACAGGAGGAGTGTAACACTATAGATCAGGGGTAGGCAACCTGTGGCCCGCGGGCCGGATGCGGCCCGGCGAGGCCTTGAGACCGGCCCCAGCCCGGTCCTGCCGCCGATTGCCGCCGGGGCCTTTGGCGTCTCGTGCAAGGGGCATTGTGGGGCAATTGTCTACAGAAGCCTCAGAAACATGCATTTATCTTAACATTTTTTAAAAAATCAGCAAATTTTTTCACATGACCTCCATTTTTTATTTAAAAAAGTGTCCTCCATTTGAAAATTTTGTCCTCCATTTGCCCTGGTTCATTTATTTAATTAATTTTTTAAAAATTATTTTATTATTTATTTTTTGGCTTCGGCCCCCCAGTTGTCTGAGGGACAGCAACCCGGCCCCCGGCTCAAAAGGGTTGCCTACCCCTGCTATAGATTCTCCTTGATCCTTCAGCAGATTTCAGTGCTATTGCTCCTGGCAGCTTCCAGGAGAAGGATGAACAGAAGTTACTGGGAGCACCTTCATTCCTAGAACTGGCAGAGAAGAGCATGAACTACAGATGGATCCGAACATGAGGCATGTGGTTCACCAAGTATTTGGCTTGGTCTGCATGTTGTGGAGGCCCACCCTTGAAAAAAAATATCCCTGACATCTAAGACACAGTCTTCTACCTCCAGACATTTCCTACCATTAGCAGCACCTACCATTAGCAGCACCTATCCACAGCTTCCAATCATGAAATAGTTATTTAGCAACCACTTAAGTAGTTAGAAAATCTTTTTGTGAATATATCTTATCAACCTTTTAAACTGACATAAAACACAATCTATAAGTGTCTATTCTTCTCAGACCTGGGTCTCATGGAGTTCAATGGTGCTTATGCCAAGGTAAACATGTACAGGTCTGTAATCTTAATGCCTGTCATATTAAATCTGCTCCTATTTGTGCTAAATATAGATATTTCAGATTGCAGCCTTATTCTCATAGTACTGGTTGCATTTTCTTCTAGTCCATGAGGAATTAGGAAAAGGAATAATTTTACAGACCAAACCGTTTCAGTGATAGAATTGCTTATATCAGTAAAACAAAAAATGGTTTCCTCCACCTTATACTACACCTCCTCCTCCAAAGACAGCTCTGGAGGCTTCGAAGCATTTGTAGAGCAATAGCATACCTGCAAAAGAGATAGGAAAAGAAGAAGAACCCTATCACATGGCGTTAAAACCCCAGATTACCTTTCCTGAATTCAGTCCTAATTCAGGAGGAAGCCGGGTGTCATCACACAGAAATCACCGCCCAGGTCCATCCCAAGTGCAGCCCAGGTTCTGTAAGCCCCTTTGGTGGCCATTTTTAGAAGTCAGAAGCACACCTGGCATCCTCCCAAATTAGGACTGAATCCGGGAAAGGTAAGCCAGTTTTAACCCATGCGATAGGGTCCGAAGTCCTGTTAGCCTAGTAGAGAGCTAGTAGCATCATGCTTGATTTAGCCCACAGTGTGCACTCATGTGAGAAATGAGGTAAATTAAAGTAGCTCAGCATCCATCTAAGGCACAGGGTGGGCCAATGGGGCTCCCCAGCTGTTTTGCTTAGCCTCCATCTCATCCTTGTCTGTGCTTATTAGAGCTGATGAAGTTGTAGCTTAATAGCATCTGGAAGGCCACAGCTGTGCACTTGTGATATAAAATACTGATGGCCCTTCAGGTGGAGTTATCTGATCCCATCACTGTGGAATGAATATACCTTGTTCAGGCCACAAGCTGTCACTATCATAAAGTAATACCAGCTCTATGAGGCCACAGGCCTCTCATCTGGGATGAGGAACTAGCTGGTACACTACAGCTGAGTGACTTGTAATTCTCCAGATGTTTTAGATTGCTATCCCCATCATGGAGGTCCAATAACATCTGGAAGACTGCAGGTTTCTCAGAGTCCCCCCTCCCCCCCCCTAGTCTAAGACAAATACAGTGGTCTCAGATGAGGTCCCAGCAGGCCAAATCATTGATTTGCCCTCAGAGTATAGCCTCCAAGATGCTCCACATCAATAAATATGAAAAACAGAGCCATATATATTCATTGCCATGATGCAGAATTATAGTTTTGCATCCCCTCTCCCTCCACCACAATACCTTGTGTTAACTTGTTTGCTCAGAACCTATAGACCATCTGCCATTTTTGCCTGTTCAAACCATTCCACATACATGATGGGAAGAAGAGAGTACTGATAGAAAATTATTATAATTCCTTATTTATTGTAGTTTCCTTATTCTTTTTTTTTTTTTTTTAAGAAACAAATTTCTCTATTCAATGATAAGCTGTTGAAGCCCCTAAACTGGCTGATCAGGTTGGGGCGAGGGAAGGTTTTTGCAATTGCCACCCCTGGGTTCAAGAAACCTCAAGATGTTTCGCTTTCATAAGCTGTGAAAGGAAAATGTCAGGAGCTCTCATCAGTTTTATGCTTTGCCTTAGCTGACAGCTGTATGATGCTCATTCAGTGAAACAGATGGGGAGCTGAAAGTTTCGTCAATAATAGAACTCTGATGGCTTCATGTCAGCGGTCAAGGTAATGGCCATTTATGATCTGGAGAAATGTTTTAAAAGATATGTGTACATCTCAGGCTGAGTAGTGTCAGTTTGAACTATCATTACCATGCAGCATAATTATTTCCTCATTCAAACAAAGTGCCCATCATTGAAAAATCCCAAATGAAAATAAAACTCTATCTTAATTTTATTTCACTATAGTATACCCTAAAAAACTAAACTTAATTAACAGTTCAATCATACACATGTGTACTGGGAAGAAAGTGTTACAGCTTGGATGCTAGATTTTTCGATATATTATCCAAATTTAAGTCTCAGGAGCTTCTATATTGGAAGATGAGAAGGAAATACAGTCCTTCCTCTGTTCTTGCAGTCTTCGGACTCGCGTTCCTCACTTCTGTGCAAGGGACAAACAGAGGGAGAATGAATGGAGTGTGTGCCCGCGGTGTGCCCTTGCCTATATTCAAGCCAATGGGACTTGAATATAAACAAAACTTTGTTTTCACGAGGGGGTCTGGAATGGATCCCCTGCGAAAAAGGAGGGGTGATTGCAGTGTCTTGTTAGAAGAGAGAGTAGGGTGTCTGTGGGTCAGAGGGTAAAGTATTAAGAATTCAGGCTTGCACTCTGCTTCTGGGCATGCAGCCACCAAGCTCAAAACAAAAAAGATAAGAAAACAGTCGGACTCATATTGAGGATGATGCATCATACAAAGCAATTGTATAACTCTTGAATATGGCCAGGACCACCCAGCAATAGCAGCTCTGGGTTAGTAATATAGAATATGGTTTAAGATGATGCTAAACTAAGATCATGCTGGTAATGTCTGTAAATATTCTAGCACTATGGGTTTTAAACAGGCAGCCTATGAAAGTATTCTTTTGAACCTGAAAAAAGTTACGGACAAGAGGGAGCTGAAGCATAATGCTGCAGCATGGGATTTCCCCTGTTCGGGCATGTTTCTTACCAGCCATGGCCTCTTTTAGAATAATGTGCCTGTACTCCTTTCAATTTACTCTCCCCCCCCCCCAAATGTATCCAGCATTTCATACCCACATAGCATGCTCAGACCTTACTAGGCTGCTTCGGGAAGAGAGGGTGCCCCTGAAAAGTATTTTCCTGAGTGTTAGGGGAAAGAGGTATATCTAACACTTTGGAATAAATTTTACTTTTCTGTCAATTGACAAGAGGGCCCACCCTTGGAGAATGATTTACTATTACTGAACAGAATACTTTATTAAAGTTGATATTAATGAACCAAATCCAGCTCAGTTCCAGCACAATGGAACTCACTGATTTCAAAGGGATTGTTGAGAGCATTCTACCATTATCTTCAATGGGCCTTTAAAGTTCTTAAATTTGGATGAATCATGGCTAATGTTAGACTAAAACAAGTGTTATGAAGATATTTAGTGCAAATACTTTATGTCCATAAGAAAGAACTGTCTCCCCTGCTCCCTGACAATAAAAATACAATAACAAAGTAAATAACTAATGACATTTAGCTAGTTTATGCACTTTAACTGATGTTATGTGTTTTTAACTGATATCATGTGTTATATTTTAATCTGTTGCTGTTCTCCACCTTGATCCTTGGGAAGAGATGGGTAAGAAATAACAACAACAGCTATAACAACATGCTGTGCCTTCCGAATCTTAATAGTAGGACTGGCCCTGCTCCCATCTATATTAAAAAAAATTAGGGGTCTGTCTGAATTTAATTAAACTAAAGACATTTACATTTACATACCAAAATAATGAAGTTTTACATGCCTAATAATAAAGGTTTAGAGAAAGAACTAAATTATACACAAATATAATATGCATTTTTATTTTAAAATCAAGCAATTTCTAAATCCCGCAACTATAACTTTTTAATAGTAAGAGCCACACTATGTTAGCATGAATAATGTGAACTAGTTGTAAATAAATATAACAGAATATTGACTGTTTGTGGCCTTGGTGCAGTTTTAACTGTTCTGAACATTTCCACTTATTCTTCAATAACCTCACAGCATTTGAAAGCTTTCAGGAAGCTGGGATTTAAAATTCCATTGCTTCCTCACCAGCTAGCTTTTTCCCTTTTTTAAAAAACCCACTAAAGATATGAAGCAGATAAAGCAACATTTTACTGAAAGTTCATTCATCAAAATGCTGCATATTTTGAAAAGGGTAAAAGTACTACTAAACCCATCAGGGATAAGTAAAGGCTATATACTATAGATTATTTTAATCCCCCAGCTAGATATAAAAGGGATAATTACATATTTGTGGTTGAAGCCATGTGGTAGAAAAATCAATACAACTTTTTTGTATGACACTTCATTAGTGTGAAAAATTTTAAAAGCTGAGAGGAACTGCCTGGCAATTAAATGCCTCTGCTACTTCAGATTCAGTAATGGGTTTGTATTATTATCTAGTTTATTTGAAATAGTGGTTGCACTATAGCAGTAATTGGAAAACATTGATTATGCACTTGTATATAGAAAACCTGGCAAATCATTACAGGGCACAGCAACAGTTAGTTAGCCTTACTAATGAAGCACTAATTGCTGTAAGTAGGTTAACATGTTAGTGAAACTACAGGGAGATACAGTTTTGAAAATTTTTATCTGCCTGGCGATATGTACAGTTTATTTTTAAAAACTGGGCTGGGAGAGGGGGGAAATGTTCTACAAACAGTAACCACAAGACGTTGTTCAAGTTGCATTTGCAATATTTTCCAATTATTTTTCTCTCTCTGCTATTAACTCTTCATACATCAAAATAACATCCATTATGCTCTCCAGCCATGCCTGCTTTCATGAAGCATCTAACTGAATAAAGGAGCTGTTTTATTAGAAATGAGGCCATGAGTCAATCTATAGGGTGTCCACAGGTCCTTTTTTCTTTTAGTCCTCTAAATGAAGGGCTATCCAAGTCCTTTAAGGAGTCTTAAAGTAATCCATCCACATGTAGTATCTGGACACACAGCTCATCTTGTCCTTCTCCCACTATGATGAGATGCAAATGTTAAAATACAGTATATATTATTGCACTTATTTCTAAATTTTCATTGTTATATTTTATGCAAATTTTTGCTGTTTGGAGTGATGCATACCTCAAGCCCAGTATTGTTCAACCAGGGTAGGCAACCTTGTGACTTCCATAAGTATTAGATTATACCCCCCAAGATCCTTAAGCACTGGACATTCTGACTGGGACATATGAGAGCTGTAACCCCAGACATCTACTGGGTTGCAACCTGACTAAAGTTGGGTTGCTACAATGCCACCACCATACAAATTTATGGTATTAATGGAGACATTGGTCTTGAAAAGTAGGCATTGTATTTGCTGAAAGGTGTCCCTTGGGTCTGAAGAGTCTTTCCTGTCTGACAGAATCTCTCCAAAAGTCAAACCAGGTCTTTCACAGACCTGCCTGGAAACACCAGGGATTGAACCCAGGACCTTGAACATGTAAAGCTCTATTAATTTAAGAAATCAGTGTAGGATTTCACCCTGATTCCTAAGTGGTTGGGAACCAGATTATCTGAAGGACTGTGTGCACACATGCATGACCAACAGTCCGTTTCACATTATACAATTATAGTGCTATTATCTCACTATAAATACTATGGCAACATCCTGTGGAATCCTGAGTGGAAGTTTAGGGGAATGGACATTTAGAATCCTCAGCTAAAGACTCCAAACTACAAATCTCAAGATTCCACAGGATAGGTCCATGGTAGTTAAAAGTGGAATAATAGCACTAACTGTGTAGAGTGAATGGGCCCTGAGACTAGCCTCTGGTGAAAGCTATAAGGAGGTCAAGTACCAGGACAGCACCTTTTGCGTGATGGTCATTTGTCTGTTTCTGTTTATTATTTCCAGATAGATAGATAGATTTGTCAACATTTTTCAACATACAATAAAAGCTCACATAAGAAAAATAAGCAGAAGGAAGGAAGGAAGAGAGAGAAAGAGAAAAGAAGAAATAAAAACAACAGGCCAGACAAGTAAAGAAGAGAATAAATAAATATATAACGTATTTCTTTCTTATTTGTGTGTTTCTGTTTAGACAGAATGCTTTCCCCTGGTGAGCGTGCATGGCCCCACTTTTGCTGGTATTTAAGAATATTTTCCAAGACTTATTTATGCCATGTTTTGAATGAGAAATTCCACAAAGATTTAAAATCAACCAAGTATAGGCTTGGAGGCTTTACTCTTCTTCCTCCTCCTCTTCCTCCTCCAAGGCTTTTTTGGTCAAAGTGCCTGTTCTACTTCCTCTCTCAGATGTCCTCCATAAATCAGATGCTTGGAGGGAGAGTAGGTCTTCAGAGCAAGGGAACAAAACCCTGATCATTTCCCTTTGCCACAGAAGTCTTAAAAGTTACAGCCGTCTGTCATTTTATCTCATTTTGATCAATCTGAAATTTCTTTACAATGTGTCGAGGAGAAGTCAGAAAATATTCCCACATTTAGAAACCACAGTGAACGTTATTTTTATATGCCACATGAAATTTGATGGCCTGTTTTATGCAAGACACCATAAGAAGACTGTCTGAACATACACACCGAGAGAGAAGTGGGGGGGGGGGGGGGCGGACTAAGGTCAAGGAACATCTGTGTAAGTAATGGAATACAGTGATGTCTGGTTATTCTGTTTCTAGATTTAAACAAGAATTTCAGAATATGAAAGGCTATACTACCAGCACTGGAGATGACCTTGAGATTTTAGAAATATTTCAACTGGTAATGCTTATATTAGATTAGCATATAAATATCTTTCTTGGCACCCTAATTCTAAACATATACATCAACACATTTCCCTGCAGTGGCTCTGCACTATCACAGAAATGACACCGTAAGACAACTTTTTGTATGGGTTGTCCACCAACTGAAGGAGATTTAGTTTATTAATTAAAAAACTTTGCTCCCACCTTTTTATCAACACACACACAATGATTGCCAACGAATCATAAGAATAAAACATAATTAAATGCAACAACAATACAAATTTAAAAAATCCATAATAGCCATAAAATAACAGAACACATTTTATAAACATTATAAAATACGCACACAGCATAGCAATGAAATCTCAGCAGCCACACTGAGATCAGCCTTCTTGTTCATTAAAAAAACAAAAACAAATCAAAATCAGGTAAATATAATGGTTTTCAATTTGGGCTTAAAATTGTTCATCTGTGCAGGGAACCTTTGGTTCTCCAGATGTTTTGGACTTCACCTCCCAGAATGCTTAGGCAGCATGGCCTATACAAAATGATGTGGGAACTGTAGTTCAGAATGAATGGACGATCAAAGGTTGCTGTCCCTCCTCTTCAGAGTAATATTAGGCAAAGGGTATTTCCAGAATCAGGGCATCAGGGTTTCATAGTGAAAAGATGGTCTCTCCAGTCACTACAAGCCTAAACTGTAAAGTTGGGGGCAACTGGAAAAGCTCTCCAGAGAAGGTCTTAAGAAACAGGTGGGCAGTCCTACGTGGTTCCTCTGAATTTGTTATATGAATAGGTATAATATATGTAACAGTGCATTTGACTGATCATAACAACCTCTCTGAAAATTTGTAGAATTGAATGCACAAAAGCAACTTATTCTTTAGAAGGAAAAGCTATAATTCATATTTTATTTTTTGTTTTCCAAGACAGTAACACAACAACTATCAGGCAGGACTGAAGAAGACTGGAAAGAATGCTATGGGGTACCAGCAGAAGGCACTTGAGCCTGGAGAAAGGTTTTCAGGAGCCAAGTGAGCCTCCAAAATATGACAGTTAGGTCCATGCTGGAGGAAAAGAATGATTAAGCATCTTGGAAGGATGAGGCCAGAAAATGGCAGGGCTAAGAGAAGAAGCCTTTGTGGGTGTGAAGGACAGAAGTAGGGAATAGGTGGTGCTAGAAATGGAGAAGGAAGAAATAGGCAGAAGTGGAAGAGAAGCAGGGAGAAAGATTAGTGCCTAGAATAGTACAACTCCTTTGCTTAGGCCATAGATGTTTAGGAATAGAAGGACTGTGGCTCATGTCTAAATGAGATAATGTAATAATGAAGTCATGAGAATAATAGGCTGAATTCCACTGCCACCCCTGGTCCAGGTAAGAGAAAAGTAGAGAAGAGGACTCCTAGTGGAAGAAGTATGCAACAAATTCAAAGAAGAAGGCAGCCTGAACTGGCAGAGGGAGGAGGAAAGAACCAACATGGTGTCATTGTTGGATTGTAACTTGGGAGACCCGGGTTCAACTCCCCAGTGAACCATGAGGTTCACTGGGTGACTCTAAGGCTGTCACTCTCACCCTGACCTTTCAGGGTTGTACTGAGGATAAATTAGGAAGGAAAAGAGCCCAGTACACTGCCTTGAGCCTACGAAACAAAAGGTAGACTAGATAAATAACCAACAGAATAAATAAATGATATACAGGTCAGGCTAGGATGAAATAAATAACCTGCTACTGTACCACCAATTAAGACTATCACTTTCATGCAAACAACACATGAATGTTTAATCCTCTCTCTCTCTCGCACACACACACACACCCCTGTGGAACACTATGATGTGGTTCTTCCTCCTAACATATCCAAGAGATATAATATATGTAACAGTGCATTTGACTACTCATGTATAAGTCTAGAAGTTTTAATCAAAAAAATTGACTCCCAATACCTGGGTCGACATATTTACAGGTCAATGTAAGTACTGTATTTTCATTCTTATCAAAAAATTCTTATCCTTCTCGGAGTAGAGTGGCAAAAGGCAAGAGCTTAGTCTGCCCCAGGAGCACCTAAAAGAAGTACTGACCCTCCTCTACTCTTTATACTGCAGCATCCCATCTGACCTTTTTGAATGTTTGGGTGGTAAAATGGTACTATGGAGCTCTTTAATGCTTTCTCTCAAAGAAGGGCTGAGAGGAATCAGACTTTAAAGATTTTTTTTACTATGACATTTGTGTATGTTTGTCAGCTTTTCTGGGTTAAAAATCCAGCAAATTTATCACATTAAAGTTATAGGCTATAATCACTACTAACATAGTTGCCACTTTACTTCCTTGCATTTGTCACACACACTTATTTTTCAAGGCAATGCTTTCACCCTAGTATACTCATTGAAGCTTTCAGTCCTACTTTAATCACATTGTTTTTCAGGCAAAGAATGGCTGTTATTCTGTTGGTGTACTATGCTGGGGTAATTACTCAGGTAGGCAGTGGTAAAAGGGATAAAAGGCTATGGAACCAAAATGGCTGTGAAGGAAGGACATAATGCATTATCTGGATTCTGACCTAAGGCCTAAGAACTGTGGTATGAGCTCTTTCCACTGCAATCCTATATATCTACTCAGAGGTAAGTCCCATTGGGTTGAGTTGAACTTACTTCAGGTTAAATCTGTATAAGAGTGGAGCCTAATGCTGCAAAGATATCATAATACAGTTGATCTCTGAGTGTTCTTGCAAGATACTTGAACACACCAACACAGACACACACACACACACACAGAGAGAAAGAGAGAGAGAGGGTCTTTGCTTAAGCATCTGAGCTACAATCAAGGAGCCACGGGTGACTTCCCATTAGTATCTGTGAGGCTTAGGAGCTCAAAAATGGTTTCAGGACTACAGCCTTCATTTGCAAGTGAATTTGCTGATTGCTGTGCATAATGTAAACAGAAAAAGGAGGCAGAGACCATTTTAGTGTTGGATTGTTTTTTAAAGTCCCCTCTTAGAAGTGTCACTTTTAAACAAAGAAAATAAATTTGGTCATAGTGTTACTTAATAAATGGTAAGATAGCCACCTGAAACCCATTTTTGGAGAAAGGTGGGATATAAATCCAATAAATTAATAAATAAGCTGGATATGCCAGGTGTGGGTATGAGGGTATGACAATACAGCAGTGCCTGTTCCAGAGCCATTCGCTTTTTGCCAGACTGCTGGCAATATGTCTGCCAGATTTTTAAAAGTTTCTACCACATCAGTTTGCCTGAGTTGGGAGCAACGGATACTTCTACCAAAGTATTGCACCTTTAATCAGAAGCAAAGTAACCTAAATACACTAAATGGATCAGATCTTGGAAGCCAAGCAGGATCAGCCCTGGTTAGTACCTGGATGGGAGGCCCCCAATGAATACCAACCGCTGTAGGCTATACTTCAGTGAAGGGAACTGGCAAAACCACCTCTGAGGATTCCTTGCCTAAGGAAACCCTACGAAGTTCATGGGGTTGTCATAAATCAACAGGCAACTTGAAGGCGTATACACACACAAAAGGGCCTACCAATGACACAAGCTCTCAGTCTCCAGTGGGCCAAGCCTCAGCCTACCTTTTCCTTCATTACTTCCTGACAGCTTAAAGCCCAGTAATGTACAGCACTCAAACTGAGCCCCATTATTCTGATATATGTTGCTGAAAATCCCATACCCACCTCTCCCTATCCTAACAGTAAAATACAATAATCCCACAAACAATAATGACAATGTATTTGCTGCTGTTTTGTGATGTCGCCAGTCTACTAATAGAGACAGCTGCCTCATCGTTAATTACAAGGATGATACCGTAACAATGACAGAAGGCATCACAGGCTTGGAATGGTCACTATGGAAGGTCAAAGATGAAAGTGCAAAAGCAGGATTAATGCTGCACATAAAGAAAACAAAACTTATGACCACAGAAGAGATACATATAATCAATCTAGACAACAAGGAAATCAAAATAGTTTTAAAAATTCCCATACTTAGGATCAAATATTGACTGGAATGGTGACTGCAGTCAAGAAATAAGTAGAAGATTAGGAATCGGAAGGGCAGTTATGAAAGAACTAGATAATCTCCTGAAGTGTAAAGATATACAACTGAGCAGAAACATTAAAATCAGCCAAGCCATCATACCCATCCATCACCATGTAGGGATCTGAGAGCTGAACATTAAAGGAAGCAAACAGAAGGAAAATCAACTCATTTGAAATGTGGTGTTGGAGACGAGTGCTTAGGATACCGTGGACAGCCAAATAGACAAACAGATGGATCTTGAAACAGAGCAAGCCAGATATCTCCTTAGAAGCCAGGATGATTAAATTGAGGCTGATGTACTTTGGCCATATAATGAGAAGGCATGGATCACTAGAAAGGACAATAATGCTAGGAAAGGTAGAGGGTAGAAAAAGAAGAGGAAGACTGCATGCCAGATGGATGGACTCAGTCGGGGGGACTTGGGCATGGGCTTGGTGTAATTAAATAGAGAAGTGGAAGATAGGGGTTCTTGGAGGTGTCTCATCCACAGGGTCAGCAAAAGTTGAAATTGACTCAAAGGCAGATAACAACAAACAACAACAACAATCATGAATACAAGAGTCAACAGTCATTTGGATACATAATGTTGAAATTGAACCCTTGAACACATGAAGGATGGGGAAGGGATGAGTGCTGTGATCTCAGTGTTCCACCTCCAGTTGTCCATTTTTAATATAACGACAACATTCTAGGGATATTCCTAACAATGCTTCTGAATAGGTTTTGGGTCATCTGGGTCTAGGAAATACAGCCCTTCACACTCAGGACAATATCACACTGCAGTATTAGAGCAGCATTATTCCAATTTAAGTGCTATGGTTACTTCCTGTGGAATCCCAGGATTTGCAGTTTAGGGAAGGCCATTTAGAATTCTCAGCCAGGGAGCTCTTAGGCCTCACTAAACTACAAGCCCCAGAATTCCACAGGAGACAGCCAAAGCAGTTAAAGTGGAATAATATTGCTGCAACTGTGTAGTGTGGTGTTGATCCTAGTCTAGCATAGTGAAGTAATTCTGCATGTGGAACTATAATAATAATAATAATTTGTTTTATTTATATACCACTATTCCAAAGATCATAGCGGTGAACAGCAAGCAAGCTAATTAGCAAGTAAGCTAATTTGCCCCCAACAGTCTGGGTACTCATTTTAGCGACCTCGGAAGGATGCAAGCCTGAGTCGAGCTTGGGCCCTTTTGCTGGTCTTGAACTCGCAACCTTGTGGTTTCGAGTGAATGGCTACAGTACAGGCATTTAACCACTGCGCCACCACAGTTGGCCATTCACATTCACCCCTGTGGCCATTCCATGCACAGTGATAGTGGTGTCTGTATGCTCTGGGAGCCAGATATGAAATGATTTCCTCCACTGAAGTCTGTTGTGGTCCCCCTGAGGTCTCAGCGGAGGATGTATTCATTTCATGTTTGGCTGCAGAAACATAGGCAGATTACTTTCTGATTCTTCACTAGTTTCACTAGGCGTGGAATGGCTGTGGCAGGGTGTAGGGCTGCAGCTACTCTAAGGTAGGTTGGGGAGGTCTTGATCAGTATGGAAGGAGGAATGTAATACCAGTTTCTACATCAGTCAAAAAGAGACCTGTGCAGCTGTAAGGCTGATGTACACCTGCATATGCCAAAAACAAGGTATCAGTCTCAGGGTGCACATACAGGGTCATTAGGAAAGTGTGGTGCAAAAGTAAAGATGTTCTTATTCAGTTTTGCACTATTCTTTTTGAATCACCCTATATTACCCTAAGGTCAGTCTGGACAGGTCAAATGCTGCCAAAAGAAAGAAAAGCATGAGTGGGAGCAACGTGGACCTCTAGGACTGCGATCTGTTAACCTGTGTCCCATGTCAACGGGGTCTCCAAGATATCTACTTCAAGCAAGTGTGAACAGCAGAAACCCACTTAACTTGCCCTCTGCCCTATGTTGCATTTATGCACAAGCTATGTCTGCTACATTTTATGGTGTCATCATGCACACAAACAACTCACAGTTGTGGACCATTAGCTAATATTAATCATGAAAAAATAAAGTGCAGTTTCTCCTGTATCTCTATATCCCTGGCTACTAAAAGCCAGATATGATAACTTCTGAAAAGCCATAATTGAACATGAACTTGTCAGATCCCTTGAAACAATTCTTAAGTCAAGCATACTTTCCACATACAATTGTTTCAAAAGTTTACCAACTCATTGTTAGGAAATACAACTTATTAACCCTGCCATATTCCAAAATCTTGAACTGAAAAACTGTATCTAAATAACAATCAGAGGGTAGTTTTAATGAAAAGGTGAATTTTGCTATTTAGACCCTGCTCTAGTTAAGTTTTGCTTGGGCTCCACTTTTCAAATTTATCAGTGTTTCACCCATCTTTCATCATAATGAGCTGTTTTGTGGGAGAATCCCGCCCCCCCCCGCCCCGCACGTCTTGTTATTATGAATGTAGGGAAATATTTTGACTAGTAAAGCAAACCATAATGGGGAAAAATATTGCTGCTCTAGTCACGTTTTCCCCGTTTGTCAGGGAAAGATTTTCTACGCAGTCAGAAGCAATTATTGACCAACAGCAAATCTCCAGCCCGATTTGCAAATCTCACCCAATGATTCCAAAAGTACTGGAGTGAAGTTTGGAAACCAAAAGTAAGCACAGTCAACATTATCTGTAAGGTCTTTTATGTTAAGGAAATCATGGCAACTGCCAATCTTTCAAATTCCAAAGGGTAAAGAATGAGGTCTGTTAGGTTGTCATTGAACATGACAGGCTTAATGTCAAGTTTATAACAGAAAAAGGGCAATCTTATTGTAGGTTTATTCAGTTTTATGTTGCTTGTTCCAAAGGCGGACTCATTTTTTTCATCTAATTTATAGCATTTGAAATACCAAGCAGATTCTTTACATATCTCCTGAGCTTCCAGCTTCTCTTGACTACCCCTTGAGCTGTTCCTTCAGGGAGCATCCCTAAATCCATCCAATTTAGCATCTGTGTATGACACCAGACAATTGTTTCGACTTAAGCAGTTCCTCCAGTTGTTATAGAGCTGTTTCTAACTCCAAACATTTTAGTTTAATTACTGCTCAGAATACGTTTCATTCATATATATATATATATATGAGAGAAATCTAAGTTGCTTCTCACTTGAGCCCGTTGGGCTAAGGAAAGAATTACTCCCCATACAGTTCCTTAGGCTTCCTTCTCCAGCTCTGTAATTGGCCCTGTGTTTTTGACTTTTTGCTAATAAGCAGCTTACTTTCTCTCCCACTAGACTCAACCGACCACTTTTGTTTCATGAATTTTACAAAGGATTTTAATAGATGCTTTAGGCTATGCAAAATGTTATATGAAGGAAGGCATTAATGCTACAGCCTTGACACAAGAGGACATGTGAATAGCTGCTTATCATTACCGTCAGGTCTCAAAATTTTCATTAGGAGTTCTGGAGGACAAAAGAGCGGAAAGGGGGGGAGGTTGCAAAGAATGTGTAGCTATATGAAAGAACATTAACCTATACAGTGTAACCAACTATAATTGCTTAGCATTTTACATTAACTCTCTTCAGACACTGGCTCTCTCATTATTTTTACACATACATAATAACAGCTTATTATACAGTTCACACCAATATATTGTAGATAAGGTTGTGTCAGCACTTCCATTATAAGCTCCATTTTCAGGGCTTTAAAAGACAGCTGTAAAAAATTCACTTCAGACTAAAGATAGCTTTTCTCAGTATGTGCCTAGAGGTGAAACAACAACAATAAAGCAATTAATTATAACTGATTTGTCTCCTTTTTAAAACAGCAGGAGTAAAGAAAGTTTTCATCTCTTCAGCTCACATAATTTGAGGTGGTTGTATTTTGGTTAAAATGTAATTAGGTATGCAAATTGTTTTTAAAACTACGGGCCGGAATCCTGTTGGGGACTTAATGGCTTTGTAAGTATGGAAGAATTAGAATTGCACAGTTGTGTAATGTCCATATCCAGTAGAGGGCTGCTGTTACATTATTACGTAGCAGAACCAGCCAAGTGCCTGATGTGTATCGATACCCAATGTACAATGGAACTGATGTGCATCAGTCTCAATGCACATTGCATCAGTCTGGATGCACCAATGCATATTGTGCACTCTTACTGTGTGTCACGTTACACACCTTAGCAATAAAGTATAAGTGGCCAACATAAGCCATAACCATCCATCAGTCTCAGAGTCAAAATTCACAACCATTAGAGCAAAATAACAGAAGAAGATTTAGCAATGGTTCAGAGATAATGCTCTGCAGCTCAAACATGGCCTGCTATAAAGATGTTCAGCTAATACAGTTCTTCGCCTTGCTATTGCAACAGTTTGGAAGAGGTATTTATTATTTATTTGTACCATCACTTGGTTCTTCAGCCGGTGTAGAGGAACTGGACATTTCTTAATGTTTCAAGTGTACCTTACCGGCAAGCTGATGAGAAGTGAACAAAGTGAGCTGAGGTGTGGAGAGTGTCTATAATCACACCTGTCTTCCTGGGAAGGCAACAGTTATAGAGCCATGAAATATAATAAAGGCCAGGTGGAGGGAAGCAGGAACAAAGGGGAGAATGTAGAAACAGAATGGGGGAAAGAACTGCAGTTCATATAGCATTGTATAGTTCTCATAAACTTCACAAAGGACCAGAAGAAACAACCATGGAGAGTTAATGACACTTTCCTTAAAACAGTAAATGCAACTGGATGTGGACAGTCCATAAATGTGGGCACAGGGCAGCCTCATACTCTATTGAGACCCTCAGCTATTAGTCACATTTAAAAGGCTCCAAAGCATTCCTGAATAGGGATACCAAAACTGTTTTTAAGGTGGCAGGGGAGGTGGGAACTCAACATTTTAAGGTGGAGGGGCTCAACATGGGCAGGTAGCCATGATTAATTTTGACTATTTAGTTATATTTTTACCAAGCAGTGAAAGCACAGAATAC